>NW_004955464.1:5957101-5960377 GCF_000276665.1 Chinchilla lanigera | reverse complement strand
TTTTCTTATATGTTTCTTCTTCAGACTTTTTGAGCAGTTCTTTCATTATTATTGTCATTTCATTTTTTGCCTGAGAGATTATTTCTGATCTCATCTCTTCTATGGCCTTATAGAGTTGTTTCTTTACTTCTATTGCAATCATTTCAGCTATTTCAGGCATGTGTTTACCAAGTTCTTCTATGTCGATGTCTCCTGGACATTGTTCTGAGTGGGATGGAGTTCTGGGACTGTGTTTTAGTCCTTCATTTTGTCATGTTTGCTACTGGATGCAGAAAGCTCAGTTTCCCTCTTCAGTGGCTGCACAGCAAAGGCTGCTAGTGTCCCTAGTTTTCCTGTTGGTTAGGTTTGCCCCTCAGTGACCCCTGAGAAGCACTACTTAGGCTCCGGTTTTCTGGCAGTTGTTGATTTGTATCTAGTTATCCCAGGTCTCAGACGTGGGCATTGGTGTGAGCTGATGGCAGACCATCTGATCCAGCATCCCCTTGCAATTCAGGGCACATGCACGGCCCAGACTCGGGTTGCACTGGTGTGACAATCCTGGTCCAGTGGACCTATATCCCCAGGCAGTTGAGGGTACAGGCAAAACCCAGACACAAACTGTAGGGTCGACAGTGTGTGAACCACCTGATTTTGTGTCTGCAGGGTCGACAGTTTGTGAACCACCTGATTCCTGTCACATACAGGAACCAGATGCAGGCCAGACAGTCAGCAATCACAGACTGCCCGTGCCTGCGACCCTCTAGGAGGTCCAGGTGCAAGTAAAGCACGGTCCTGGACCACTGGACCAGCAGCTCTTGGAGCACTCACTCACTCGGCACAGGGCGTGTGCAGGGAGGGGCCACATGTGCACCCCAGTGAGAGCAGTCCCCAGGGCTTCTGAGTGAGGACATCCTGTCTGGATCTCTCTGCGAGTTTCAGCTGGGAACCGTGGCGGTGGGAGTAAAGCACGGACTCGAACCGCGGGACCAGCAGCTCTTGGAGCACTCGCTCACTCGGCGCAAGGCACGTGCAGGGCCCCTTTTTAAGCATTGATCTCCCTTCTGGAACTGTTTAAACTCAGGTTTGTCTGATTTAAAGTTTATCCCTTTTCCCAGCATACCACCCTTGCCCTAAACAAAGCATAGATCTACAGTTTGCAGGATCATGATTCTTCAATTTTCTGCATCACTACCTGCTTGGAGGAACCTGCCAAGGTTGAAACTATCAAGCTAGAGGAGTAAACTAACAGAATATGTAGTCAGAAGAGGGCAGAGGATGTGCTCTTGAGAAAAAGTACAAGTTTAGGGAAAGAAGATATAATGAGGGAAGAGACAGAGGAGATGACATCAAAACCAAAAGGTGGGTGGAGAGAACTGCTCTCTGCATCTTCTGCTTGATTTCAATTTTAAGCATCCATTTAGGATCTCCCAGTCCAGTGGGGAGTGACATAAGTAAATGCCATTAAATGTGACAGAGATTCTGAGATCGGCCGGGGCTGCTGCGGTTTGAATGTGTCCCCCAAAGTCTGTGTGGGAAGCCTCAACCCCAGTGCAGCCTTGAGAGGTGGGACCTTAGGAGTGACAGGGTCACAAGGGCCCTGCCACGTGATTCCAGGCTGTGATGCAGCAGAAAGCCCTCACAACATGCTAGCACCTTGATCTTGGACTTCAGACCCCAAAACAGTGAGGATTAAATTTCTTTGCTTTATAAATTACTCAGTCTCTGGTATTCTGTTACAGCAGCATAAAAAGGATGAAGACAGGGTAAAAGAATGAGTAATAAATGGGCACGGTGGTGCCCCCTTGAAATCACCAGTTCAAGCTCAGCCTGAGCAATTTAGCAACTTAGTGAGACGTTGTTCACGCACATGCACACACGCACACACACACCCACAGTGCTGGGAATAGAATTCAGTGCAAAGGCCATAGGTTCAATCCTCAGTACCAAGAAAGAAAAAGAAAAGGAATAATCAGTGAATTTGTTGAATATATGTGTATTAAATGCCTGCTCTGTGGCTAGTGGAGATCAGAGAAGGGATTTCAGAAAAAGAATATTGTGGTGAGGGCCCTCTCTACACATAATTGTAGCCATGAGAACCAATCCTGTACCCTTCTTTCCCGCTCCTCATTCAGTGACATCGTGTAGACAGCTGTGGAAATTGGCCATGGTGGGCGTATTTGTCCACCACAGAAATTAGTAAATGCTACCGTTCAGGGCTCCACTGCACAGAAGGCTGGTTTACTGCCCATCTCCCCCTGGAGCTGGGTAGAGATGAAGACTGGGAAGAGGTTGTATGATTGGCTTTGAGAGGAAAGGAACTTGTTAAACAATGATGGCAGGTCAGGGTGAGGAGGGAGCTGGTCCCTTCTAGAAGTTTGAGAGTGGCTTTCTTTAGGAATAAATCCAAAGGCAGGTGGTATTTTCACAACAGTGAGTTTTAGAAAGGAGAGGAGGCAGGAGACACACTGCAGAAGATGTTATAGAGCACAGTGTAGGTTTTTGAGAACAGAATGGACATGCCAAAAGGTATAGGGGAAGGGGCTGAAGCATAGTAATAGCTGCATGGGGCTGTACTGGATGTTGCTGAGTGGACAGAAGAACTACAAGAGGACCAGATTTGTGCCTAATGAAGCAGGAATCTAGCAAGGAAGTGGAAAAAGTTAGTGTCTTACGTGTATATACTTGTAGACATCTGGACAGCTGAACTTAGTATGTGCTGTATGTTCAAAGTTTACTATGTATTAGGTACCTTGCTGAGTTATCTATGTATATTATTTCATTTAATCCTCAGAAGCCTAATGAGCTATCATTTAATAAATACAGAAGGGTCAAAGAGATTAAAAAAGAATTACCCAAGGTCACATGGATAGCAAGTCCAGGATCCAAGACTCAATATGTGTGATTCTAAAAGCAGTGAGCTATACCTCTGCAGTATACTGGAAATGTTAGTAATAGACATGTGCTGGGTGAGCTTGGAACTTCACAGGTGCATTTTAGATCTACGAGGCAGTTTTTCCACCTCATGGTGCAGAAGTAGAGTCTTTGAAGCATCAGCAATTTGCCACCTGTAGCCATATTACTAGAAGATAACCAGCAGAACTGGGGTCCCAGCTTGAGCTAAATCTCATTGTTTCTCTGTGTCAGTCAGTGGTTCTTATACTTTTAGACTTCACAGATCAATACAATTTCAAGAGAAAAACACTGGGCTATGAAGATTTTCTTAAAAGGGATGACTTTTAATGACTCCCACCGAAATAATCTGAGAAGTAAGGATAGACTTTTTTTTTTTTTTTTTTT
>NW_004955464.1:5837001-5957001 GCF_000276665.1 Chinchilla lanigera | reverse complement strand
TTTTTCTCCGGTACCGGGAACCGAACTCACGACCTTGCGCTTGCCAGGCAGGCGCTTTTGCCGCTGAGCTAAATCCCCAGCCCCTAGGATAGACTTTTTAAATGAAGCAAATTTAGCTTTGGGACAAGTATCACACTGTCCATATTTTCTCATTCACAGTGAGCCAGGAACTTCATCACCATGTCCATTGTCTGCCCAGTAGCAGGTAATGCAGTGATGAGACCTGTAGTGCTAGATGGCATTTATATTGAGGACACTTTATGTAAGGCAAAAATATAAACCTGGGAAGGGTGGCAGGTTCATTAAGCTATCCTTACTGTTATCTTACAGAAAACAGATGATTTTTATATCCACAGTAACAATTTTTATGCATAAAGTATGTTTCCATCTAGAAAGTTTAGTTTCTGTTAGTAAAATTAACATCACTCTGAGACTTGCTTTACCCCATTAAAGGAAGAGCAGGCTAGAATTAATATGACAGAAGTTTTTAATACAAGCTATTTTATCAAACAGCCAACTGTCTGTAATTTAGAATTTTCTTTTAGAAAGGTAAAATTTTGTTAATATTCCTAGTGTCAAAGTCCTAAAAAAAAAAGTCCTGAGGGGTTGGGGATATAGCTTAGCAGCACAAGGGCCCACCTGGCAAGTGCAAGGTCCTGAGTTCAATTCCCAGTACCCCACCCCCAAAACCAAACAAACAAACAAACAAAAAACACAAAGGCCTGAGAAATGTAAGTAAGCAGCTTTGTAATTAGGAAGTAACTGAGGTAGTATTTGTGAGTCAGTGAATGTAAGTTATTGTTAAACTGTTATGAAGGGTTATTTAGGGTAAGTCTATAGTGGCTGTGAATAAATTTTTTGAGACATTGTTTCACTAAGTAGTTTCTGCTGGCCTTGAATTCACTATGTAAACGAAAATGGTTTCAAACTTCTTGTGATCCTCCTGCCTCAGTGCTAGGATTCCAGGTATGCAGGGTCGGGGATATACCTCAGTGGCATAAACACCTGCCTGACAATTGCAAGTTCCTGATTTTGATTCCCAGTACCAAAAACAAAACAAAACAAAACAAATAAACCCAGCATTCCAGGCATGTACCACCAGACCCAGTTTAACAGCTATAAGTCATTTGGATTTATTTTTATTATGTTTTGGATAGATATGCATTGAAAAATAAGCAAAAGAACTACAGTATGTCATAAACTGAAGTTTTAAACTATGCTTTGTGGATTATATTTCAGTGTTTCTCAGTGACTAATACATTTAGGTTTTATACATAAATATCAATGTTAATTTTGAGTTGCCAAGCCCCTGGTGCTTTAATGCTGGGGATATATCTGTCAATGAAATTACTGAAATGAAAGAGAAAATACATCTTGTATACAGTCCGTGTTTTCATTTCTTCATGGACTAGTAACTTCCCTAAGACAGCCATCCTTGGAATCCACTGCTAGAGAATGATGAGTCAGTGGGCACCCTGTTGTCCTGATTTTTAAGCACATGGAGATACCTGGTGTTTCCTAGTAGGATTTCCTACTAGGGTATGGCTTGGTGGTCAGTTCTTTGCTTTAGTGAATGTATTCCATGTATTGGGCTGGCTTTAGGACAGGTCTTACATGATTCTCTGTGGTGAAATGTGTAAGAAATAGTGCTGGGCATATTGGCAGACAGTACTCCCAGCTACTTGGGAGGCTCAGGCAGGAGGATCTCAAGTTCAAGGCAAGCCCAGGCAACTTAGTGAGACCCCATCTCGAAAAATCCCCATCAACAACAGAAACAAAGCTTGTACATACACAAATGCATACAAACATGCACACGTGCAAACTACACACAAAAAAAAAATTTAAAAAGTAGAACCTTTTTCTTTTTATCCCGGGAAAGGAAAATGCAGTTGTTTAGTCTAAGGGTAGAATTCAATCAGTATCAGCACAGTGTTACACAGGTACCATATTTGTGGCCTGGAAATAGGAATATTTCGGGCAGCTTCTGCTTTCCCATTTAGAATCTATTATTATTAAAAATAATTATATTTTTATTTTGCTTAAAAGTAGAGTTACCATTGATATATTAGTAAATTCATCAATTCTGGGAGGTGTGTGTGTGTGTGTTTGTGCATATCTGTGCGTGTGTATGTGTGGTGTCGGTGGTCAAACCCAGGGCCTCATTCATATTCAGCAAGTGCTCTACCACTGAGCTACATCCCCAGCCCCTATCCGTCAATTCTGATTTGTGAACAATTCCCATTGTTTTTTAAGTAGGAAAATTAACTACCCAATAATCAGTTTACTAGCTTGGCTTATGAAACTAATTGTCCTCTCACATTTATCGTCACCCTGACACTAACTGTGCTGTCTCCTCAGGCTGCCTATTCCCAAACTTGAAGACACCATTCGGAGGTACCTCAATGCACAGAAGCCTCTCCTGAATGACGATCAGTTCAGGTAAACGCTGAGACCCCAAAGGGCTGTGAAAGAGGCTGGCAAGTAGTGGTGAGTGGACCAAGCTTCAGATAATGTCTGTGACTTAACTGCAGCTCTACAACCTAGAGCCCCGTTTCTGTAATTTCAGGTTTAGGAGATAGATTTTCATTCACAAAGGTCTGACCAAGCCCTGAGGTGAAAGTACTGACTCAACCAGAGCTGGTTTAGTAGCCAGAATGCCAGGTTTGTACTTGACATTGGTAGGTAAAGCTGGGCCAGCAGCTGGTACTGGTCATTAGCAAGAGGTTGAGTGTTCTTGGTAGGGAGAGCCAGGGAGGGCCACGTGGGAGACCTGAAGTTTGCTTGCTGAGTGAGTTTGCTGGGTTAAATAGTGGCCTCCCAAATTGCTGCCTTTTCTAGAGCTCAGAATGTGACCTCTTTTGGAAATAGGGTTACTGCAAATGCAGAGAGTTAGGGTGAGGTCCTACTGGAGTAGAGTAGGTCTTTAACCCAGGATGACTGGTGTCCTCAGAAGACAGAGAAGAGACACCGAGACAGTATGTGAAGACAAGAGGCATGGATTGGAGTGCCGCATCCATAAACCAAGGACAACAAAGACTACTGGCCCACCACACACTGAGAAAGATCAGCAACAGATTTTCCCCTAGTGTCGTCAGAGAGAATATGGTTCTGTGGTTGCCTTGACTTTGTATTTCTGGTCTTGAGAGCTGAGAGAGAATAAATCTTCCTTGTTTTAAGCCCCTCCCAAGATGTGATACTTTGTTATGGCAGCTCTAGGAAACTAATACATAATGGAATCTAAAAATAATGTTGGATATAAAAGAAAAAGAAAAAAGAATACCCTCCCAAATAATAATATTGATGTAGTCAAAAGGTGGATGGCATTAAACAGTCCTTTTCCATAATGGGATTTTTTTTTTTTGGTACAGATAACCGGCATTGTATTAGAATGTATTGTATTAGAATCACAAAGTTCTTTATTGGACAGTGACAGAGATGAACTGTTCATATCTAGGCTTCTGCTTTTAAATATTCCTTATGGAATATTTTAAATATCCATTTGAAATTCCTAAGATGGCAATGAATTAACAGCTACCGGTTAGTACATATTATGTTTTAGACTGTCATATATCCTCAGCTTTATAAATATTTTTTAATCTTATGAGGTGGTATTGTCTCAGAGACTGAATAACTTGTCCAGTGTCACATAATTTGAAAGTGACACACTTTTTACTCCAAACCATATGTCTTATTCTCAATGCCAAACTGCTTCCAAGAGTACAGATTCCTTTGTGAGATATTTACTGATCATCCTCATACCCTAGATTTATCTGTTGTAGGTTGACTTCTATTCAGAGGTACTGTCTCATTTCATTCCTAGCTTCCAGGAAAGGCTCTGTGTATGAGTTCTTGACCATGAACCTGAAATCATGCATTTTCTGCCATGTTTGATTCTGTCTTTTCTTGGACATTTCAGGAAAACAGAACAATTTTGTAAGAGTTTTGAAAATGGCATTGGAAAGGAACTGCACCAGCAGCTGGTTGCTCAGGACAAGCAGAATAAACATACAAGCTACATTTCAGGTAGGTAGGCTGAACTGCGGCCCTGATTTTTTCCCCAGAGCCTTCCCTAATGGAAAATAAGGTATCTTTTCTCCTGTTTTGGTCTCAGAAACATTTTTAGTAGGACCAGCATTGAAGGAATGACTCACCACCTGTTGCTGAAGCAAAATTAAGGCTGTGTGAGGTCCTCACTTAACTAAGGTGTTGCCTGTGTCCAGGGCAGTGCCTTGCTTTTTCTGTATGTGGGATCAAGACAAAACCTAATTGATGGCTGTGTCTAAAGAGGATGCAGAATTGAATCCCATGTCCTCAGAGTGTGATTCCAGATCCTCCAGAGTCTGGCTTCGCTGCCCCATCAGGCTTCATCTCTCATAACTTCCCCTGAAAAACTTCATGCTTCAAGTCTGAGCTCCATACTGTTCCTTTCATCCTTCTCTGCCTTTATCCATATTGTCCTTACTTTCATTTTTTACCTGGAAAATTCTTCCTTGGAGATCAACCCTGAACCAGTGCAGCTCTCAGTGGTCCCGGGAAAAAATGGCAAGGGGATTTAGAAAATAAAGATAAAAGACAAAAGCTGAGGTCAGGTGGGGGCCTGTTTCTGGATAGGAAAAGAGAACTGTAGGGGCATGTATTTATATACTTGAGAGGTTGATGTCACTTTCAACCTCTCTGCCTAGCAACCAACTTGCAAGCTGGAACTACTTGTTTATATGGCTCCAGGAGCTCCCCATGTTCTCTGGCTGTCTTTGTCTTAGCCCCGCTCCTGTGATTGATTTCCAGCTTCAGCCGCTCCCAACAGAGATCCAGGTAGCCTCAGTCCTTTTACCTCTCCATTCAGAACTGGTTACTTCCACCCTTTTTCCTTTGGTACTTTTAATTTATTATTATTTTTATTAGTACATGTTTGCAGTACCTTCAGTTTATAATAATCTGAGGGAGTAGGTACACATACACAATACAGTTTAGTGCTCATCTCAAGTTTATGACATATAATGTTTACATTCATTGAGGTTATTAGGTTCCTGTATGTGGCATGTCTTTATTCTACTTATTTTACCTTCCCCTCCTCCTTTCCTCTCACTCACCTTCTCTTGGACATCTTCCCATTTGCAAAAGATCTGTCCACTTGTTTCCTTCTATCCATCCTTTATGTTTTTTGTTCATTCTTTGCCTCACTCAGATGAGAGACACTATGTGGTTTTTAAGCTTTTGTGTCTGATTTATTTCAGTCAACATTATATTTTCCAGGTACATCCATGTACCTATTAATGTCTCAAATTTGTCTTTATAGCTGAGTAATATTGCATTACATATAGATACCACATTTTCTTTATCATCTGTTGGTGGGTATGCAGGTTGCTTTTAGGGTTTAGCTATTATGAATTGTGCTGCTATAAATACTGTTATGTAACTGTCACTGTAGTATGATGTCTTTAGCTCTTTAGGGAAGGTACCTAGAAGAGGGATAGCTATTTCACATGGAATTTCTAATTTCATTCTTTGAGGAATTTCCTTAGTGGTTGTAGAGTACTAGTTTACATTCCCATCAACAATGTAGGAGGGTTCCTTTTTCACTGTAGTGATGGCATCATTTATTATTTTTTGATTTCTTGATGATTGCCATGCTTCCTGGTTTAGTTTATATTTTCATCAAGGTTATACATGCCCATCACTTAAAGAATCAGATGGTTCTATATAACCTGTTAAAAAAAGAACAGTTGTTTGCCCCTCCCCTAATTTCATAATTCTTAGCTTCTTTAAGCTCCTTTTCTGAAACATACTCCCATATAGCTAAATTATATACTTACATTACTTCATCTGATCTTTTTAGTTTTAGGCATTATCTGTTGACATTTTTCATGGTTAATCTTGATTGCAAACTTAACTGGTTTGAGAGCTGCCTAGGAGATTAGTAAGCCACACTTGCAGGTGTGTCTGGGTAGGTCATGGGATATGACCTTGGGGACTCTGTCTAGTCCCTGGCCCCTTACCCTTGGGGTCTCTCCCTGCTGTCCTTACTTTCTGGCTGCCATGAACTGAGCAGCTTTCCTCTGCTTTGCCCTTGAACCACGATGTTTCTGCCTTGGGGCTGGCCAGCAATGGACTAAACCCCCTGAAATCTTAAGCCAAAATAAACCTTTCCTTCTTTAACTTACAGATATTCCATATTTTATTCTGACAATAGAAAGGAAACTAATACAACATGTCACTAACAAATATTAGAATTTGGCAGTTTTTATATCCCCTCACATGAGTGTACACACTTCTTAGCCTGCATTTTTCCAATATAGTTATTTAAAATATTAACTCAATATCTCATGTTTATACTGTCACAGTCATATAAATGCTATAGTCAGCTGAGTTATGTAGCATACTGGGATTGGTTTTCCTTTCCTAGACAAACTTTTTGTTTTCTCTGAAGTTAATATTGATTGCTTTATTTTTGTTCTCTTTATGCTTAATAGTGTATCCCTACCCACCTCCCAATTATTCTAAATCTCTGAAGATAGGAAAGCATACTACATATTTTATTAATTTTGGGTTTTTCTCACAAAGTCTTTTCCAGAACTTGACTTGCTTTCGTCTGGATTGCAAACTCCTGGCCTGTGGCGAAACTGCTGTCTTTGGATCTTTCATCATCTGCCAGGGCATTTCTTCATTCTTCTCCTGCTGGAACTCCTGTTTCTTGGGTTTTATACTTTATCCTTCCTTGGTCTTTCTTTTACTTTGTCAGAGCACATATGCTTTTTGGTATCTGGAATTAGGACGTTTTACTTCTTAGTTACTTTCTTGTTGCTGAGACAAAATACTCGACACCCACAGTTTAAAGGAGGAAAGGTTTATTTTGGCTCATGGTTTGTAGAGATTTCAGTCCATACACAGGGTAGCGTGGCCAATGGGTATGGCAGAGGTGAAACAACGTATGGCGTGGCAGCAGGAAGCAGAGAGGAATCAAGGGAAAAGAAGGGATACACCACGCCCACAGTGACCCACCTCTTCCCACCAGGCTTCACCTCCCAACATCACCCCTGACTGCAAACCCATCAGTAGACTGATTGAGTAAAGAGTATCACACACCTGTGATCCAGGCACCTCCCAAAAGCCCCACTATGAGCACATGAGACTTTGGGGGACATTTTAAATATAAACCATAACAACCATGAAAAGCAAAAGTTTTAAAACTGCGCTCTTGCTTCAGTGATAGTTTGTTCAGCCAGGTTGTAGATCATTTTCCCACAGAATCCTGGAGGTTCCATTGTCTTTCAGCTTCCAGTATTGCATTTGTTAAATCTCATGTGATTCTGAGTCCTGGTCCTTTGACTGCTTCTTCTCTTTGCTCTGTCCCTGGGAATTTTTAGGTATTTCTGTTTGTCCCCAGTGTTTTGAAATTTCTGAGGATGTATTTTGGTGTGGGTCTGTTTGCACCCATCGTGCTGGGGAACTGTGTGATTCCTTTGACTCCAGAATCTCAGTTCTTTTTCTTATTTCTTTATTTCCTCCTTTTCATTTTTCATGCTTTTTCTTTTTGGAACTCTTTCAGAAGTAGAATTTCTGATCCTGGCCCTTTGGTTTTTTTTAATCTTTTCTCTTAGGTTTCTTTGTGTTTTGCTCTTTTTCTTTTGCTGTCTGGTAGATTTACCTATCTTCTAATCTTTCTGTTGCGTTTGTAAGTCATCATTTTCTATTTTTCTTCTTTTCAAGAGCTCTTTTTTTCCCTTGTACTGTAGATTAAACCCAGAAAGTACTAAGTTACATCCCTACCCCTTTTTATTTTGAGGTAGTGTCTCACTGTATTGTCCAGGGTGGCCTCAAACTTGTGATCCTCCTGTTTCAGCATCCTAAGTAGCTATACTTACAGGCGTGTGATACTATGGTTAGCTCCAAGAGTTTTTGTTCTTAGGATTTTTTTTTTTTTTAATACACTTGTTTATCTCCAGAGCTTTTTTTTTTTCACCCTTCATAATCTTTCAACTCCAAGTTGCTTTTTTCCTGTTTGTTTTGTCTCTTTTTTTTTTTTTCTGGATGCTTTTTCATCCTTCCTTGTTGTCTTAGCTATGAATGAGATATTAAAAAGTTTTGGTGGCTCTGTGGATGAGGGTGGGGCTTTATAGTAATGTGATTTTGCTAACCTCTTTTCTTGTGGCACACCTAGTGGTTGCAATTTTAGATCAGATTTCCCCCGTTGGGATTTTCCAGAAAAGGTTGCTAGTTTGTAGAGTAGGATAAGGGAGGGAGGTGGAAGAACTCAGCTATAGGTACAATAAGGAGGAAGATTTAAGAACTCAGCTGTGATTTACATTTTACTTGATTCAAAGAATAAATCTTAAGCGGGGGGAGGGAATAATGGGTGGTGATGATGGTCTAATTATTTTTCCACTAGATATATCCAGGCTACTAAGCACTGAGAACTTGGGAGGCTCTGGTGTGTAAATCAGGTTGTTTCTTGCCTGTCTCTTTTTCCAGTTCAGGATTGGCCTTCTTTATTCTGATTTGGTCACTGGCACTTACCTTTGAGCTTTTAATATTGCTCTTTTCTCAGTCTCTTGGCCTTACTGGTTTATGTCTCTTTAGAAGTAATTTACTCAAGAATGGGCTGGGGGTGAGAAGCATGAATTCATGTCTTCTTTCATCAAATATGTTTTACCCATTGGTACTGTTTTTCTTTCATCATTTTAGTGCATCACATTACATTTGAGTTGTTTGTTGTCTTCACCAGAGCTCTTAGGAACCAAAGACCACATCCTGTTTCCCTCTGAATCCCTTGGACCAGGGCCTACCTTTGATTTTCAAGGAACGGAAATGAATGAATGGACTGATGAGCAAATGACAGATAAATTTTCATTGATTAATCTTTTTCCTGGTGTTACCTATGAAAATGATTTTCCCCAGTGGAAGATGGTCCTTGTTTATAGTCTATCCATGTTTGCTGAGCCCAGCAGGAACTTCCCTTGCAGATACATTTCCTGGTAAAAAATCGCTTCTGGAAGTTTTACCGCCAAAACATCCACAGGGCTGCAAAGGGCTGAGCGATAGTCGTGCACTGATAGTTATTTCTAATTGTTTTCTGAGTTCTTCCTAAGAGTGTACAGATGTACCTAGCACTCAGAAGGACAGTGATATACTGTCATCCACCTGCCATTAAGGAGATAATTGAGGGTGAATACTGCCCCTGAAAAGAGATGAATCAAAGAGAAACATACAGAGATGAAGTGCAAATTAACCATTCAGTTCTAGCATGCGGTGTCACTGTGTTTTATTCCTTTAAGAACCAAGAAAGGAAATACAATGGGAAGAACAAGTGATTGATAGACATTAGGGAAATGCAGATCACACACAATGGTACACTATTTCACAGACGCACAAGCTGGGTGTGGTGGCTGCACCTGGAATCGCAACTACTCGAGAGGCTGAAGCAGCAGGAGCGGGAGTTGGCAGTTGGCTTGGACAACATAGTACGATCTCATGGAAAAAAGAATACAAGTGTTGGTGAGGATTGGAGGTTGGAACCCTCACGTACAGCCACTTTGGAAAATGACCTGGAAGTTCCTAAAAAGGCTTAACAGAGTCAAGTATGGGGTGGCGCATGCCTGTAATCCCAGAACTCTGGGAGGCTGAGGCAGGAGATTGTGAATTTGAGCCCAGCTTGGGCACCTTAGCAACTTACTGAGACCCTATCTCAAAATTTAAAAAAGGTCAAGGATATAGCTCAGTAAGGGTCTTGAGTTCAATCATCACTACTGAAAAAAAGCTCAGCAGGGACCTCATAACCAAGCAATTCCACTCATGTCTATCAATACATACATATAGATATATATTTAGATATCTATCTACTATACTACCATCAATATAACTATCTACTATCTATAGATATGTATCTATATTTATAATTTATATATATATATGTTTGTATTTGTATCTATATCCTCAAGAGAATTGAGAGCATGTGTCCACACAAAAACTTGCATATTAGCAATATAATTTATAATAGCTAAGAAGTAGAAACTATCCAGATATCTATTAACTGATGAATGGATGAACAAAATGTAGTATATTCATACAATGGAACATTATTTGACAATAAAAAGAAATGCTACCTGCTACATCATGGATGAACCTCAAAAACATTGAAAGTGACAGAATCCAGATGCAAAAGACCATCATATATTGTATGATCCCATATATATGTCAGAAATTATTGCACAGTCAAAAAATAATCATGGGATTCCACCCTGTGGAGGTTGATGTCATGTGTACTGCCTATCCTGGAATTTTTTTTTAAATTTTACTTTTAGGGGCTGCACTTTTTTTTCTTCCTGTCTTTTTGAGGCAGGGTCTTGCTATACAGTTCAGGCTGGCCTTGAGCTCACTTTGTAGCCCAGGCTGGACTCAAACTTGCAATGATCCTCCTGCCTCAGCCCCCCCCGAATGCTGGGGTTACAGGTGTGCATCCCCACACTCGGCTTTGCACTAACTCTTTATATTGGCTTTTTTCTCTTTTTTTCATAGGACCCTGGTTTGATATGTATTTAACTGCTCGAGAGTCCATTGTTCTGAACTTTAATCCATTTATGGCATTCAATCCTGACCCCAAATCTGAGTACAATGACCAGCTTATCCGGGCAACCAACATGGTTGTTTCTGCTGTCAGGTTTCTGAAGACGCTGCGGGCTGGCCTTCTGGAGCCAGAGGTGTTCCACCTGAACCCTGCCAAAAGTGACACCAATACCTTTAAGAGACTCATCCGCTTTGTGCCTTCCTTTCTGTCCTGGTATGGGGCATACTTGGTCAATGCATATCCCCTAGATATGTCCCAGTATTTTCGGCTTTTCAATTCAACTCGTTTACCCAAACCCAGTCGGGATGAACTGTTTACTGACGACAAGGCCAGACATCTGCTGGTCCTAAGAAAAGGACATTTCTATGTCTTTGATGTCCTGGATCAAAATGGGAACATCGTGAGCCCCTCAGAAATCCAGGCTCATTTGAAGTACATTCTCGCAGACAGCAGCCCTGTGCCCGAGTTTCCTCTGACCTTCCTGACCAGTGAGAACCGGGACGTGTGGGCAGAGCTCAGGCAGAAGCTGCTGCACAGCGGCAATGAGGAGACCCTGCGGAAGGTGGACTCTGCTGTGTTCTGCCTCTGCCTAGATGACTTCTCCATTAAGGACCTTGTCCACTTGTCTCACACCATGCTGCACGGCGATGGCACGAACCGATGGTTTGACAAATCCTTTAACCTCATTGTAGCCCAGGATGGCTCTGCCGCTGTCCACTTTGAGCATGCGTGGGGTGACGGTGTAGCTGTGCTCAGGTTTTTCAATGAAGTGTTTAAAGATAGCACTCAGACCCCTGCCATCACTCCCCAGAACCAGCCAGCCGCCACCAACTCTTCTGCATCTGTGCAGAAACTGAGCTTCAAGCTGAACGATGCCTTGAAGGCGGGCATCACAGCTGCTAAGGAAAAGTTTGATGCCACCATGAAAACCTTAACCATTGACTGTATCCAGTTTCAGAGAGCAGGCAAAGAATTCTTGAAGAAGCAGAAGCTGAGCCCTGACGCAGTGGTCCAGCTGGCCTTCCAGATGGCTTTCCTGCGGCAATACGGGCAGACGGTGGCCACCTACGAGTCCTGCAGCACCGCAGCCTTCAAGCATGGCCGCACCGAGACCATCCGGCCAGCCTCCATCTTCACAAAGAGATGCTCCGAGGCCTTTGTCAGGGAGCCCTCCAGGCACAGCGCTGGCGAGCTCCACCAGATGGTGGCTGAGTGCTCCAAGTACCATGGCCAGCTGACCAAAGAGGCAGCAATGGGTGAGGCGGGGTGGGGAGCATGCCTTTGGTTCCTGTTGCCTTGGTGCCTAGTCAGCTTCCATAATGTTCCACCCTGCACCTGAGTTCTAGCCTGTCGCTAGGTTTGTTCCCCCTGCCACATCCCAGAATGATTGCTTCCCACCCTAGCAATCTGAAGAGCCAAACCCGCCACTTGGGATAGGAATGACCTCATGTCCTCCACAGAAATGGGGAAATGCGTCTAACTTTCCCCTCATTTAAGGTCACTTTCAGCTATAACACATAATTCATTCTCTCTCTCTCCCTTATCTTATTGGTTACCAGACTCACTTCTGACAATGTAAGATTTCTGTGCTACAGCCTCTCTTGCTTCTCCTCAGATATTGGCTCCCTATCAATAGAATATCTCAGAAGCACTTCCGAATTTCAAGTGTCATCCTTCTCTGATAAAATTTAAGACTTCTCTGATAAAATTTAAGACTTGGAAAAGATGTGGCAGATCCCTTAGTCCAGTCCTTCTGTGTAGCTGTAAAGTCCTGACACTGAAGGGGACCTCGGAGACCTAGTGTTCTTCTTTTCCATTTGTAGGTAGGAAAATGAGACCACTGGCTCAGTGTTATACAGCAATACAAGGCTGACTCAGTCTGGCCTTTTACATGTAGATTGGACTTTTAGTTTTGTCGTACTTTTTTTGTGTGTGTATGCATGTTTTTTTTGTGTGTATGCATGTTTAAATCAGCCTTAAACATGCTAAGCACATGCTCTGCCACTGAGCTACACTCCCAGCATGATCTAGTTTTTGAGTCTGTAGCTTTTTTGTATGGACTTGACAGTTTCACTATGACTGAATTTTTAAAACCATGCTTCCAGGCCAGGGATTTAGCTCAGGGGCACAGTGCCTTCCTGGCAAGCATGAGGTCCTGAGTTTGATTCCTGGTACACGCCCCCCCCAAAAAAAGAACCATGCCTCCGTGTTATGCTCAGTTTTTAGCTCAGCTGTTGACAGCGGAAAATATAGTTTTAAAATCATGTAAAATATTCTGGAATGAGCTGCTCCAAAGGTAAGTGAGCTGGAGGTATGCATGCAGAGGTAGACAGACCCTTCTTCCTCTCTGCAGGATGCTGTGAAGAGGATCACTACCATGGCTGGGGGGTTTGCCTATGGTCCTTTCAGTTCTGAGGTTCTTTTTCCATTTTGTCTCTTGACAGGACAGGGCTTTGACCGACATTTGTTTGCGCTGCGGTACCTGGCGACAGCCAGAGGGACTTCCCTGCCTGAGCTCTACCTAGACCCTGCATATGGGCAGATAAACCACAACATTCTGTCCACCAGCACGCTGAGCAGCCCTGCAGTGAGCCTTGGTGGCTTTGCCCCTGTGGTCCCCGATGGCTTTGGCATTGGCTATGCCGTTCATGACAACTGGATAGGCTGCAATGTCTCTTCCTATCCAGGACGCAATGCCCGGGAGTTTCTGCAGTGTGTTGAGAAGTCCTTAGAAGACATGTTTGATGTCTTTGAAGGCAAATCCATTAAAACTTAGCTTGCAGGTGGGTGGGCAGCTTTTGTTGCTTCCTCTTGCAAAAATGGTATTCTGTGCAGCCAATGGGTGCTATTTTATGCTTAAACTAATCATGGGTGCCTAAACAGCCAATGCTTGAGCTGTAAGATCAGGGTTTTAAAACTAAACATACCGTCCAGGCGTTGATGGTGTATACTGTAATCCTAACACTTAGGAGGCTGAGGCAGGAGGATTGCTTTGAGTTCGAGGCCAGCCAAGGCTACATAGTGAGTTTGTGACCAGTCTGAACTGCATAGCGAGACCGTGTCTCAAAAACAAACAAAAATTAAACATATCATTTCTGAGTGGGAGTAGATTACAACTAAAGATAATGAGAGATCTGTTTTTTATCAGGGGATAAGGTTTGGAAAAATAACTCAGGGTTATTTACTGTGTAGGCAGAAATACAGTAGAAGTTTTGCTTGGAAATGCTTCTTAATTTTTCCCTTAAACCTAGTTTCTTAATCCCCAGAAAGAACTTTGCAGCTGTAAATTCAGGTAGCAGTGAGTTCCCATGGGGCCCGGGCTCTTCAGGTGGTATAGGAATCAGTTTCATCCTCTCTGTAAACTTACCTCCCTTTCTTGGCATGGTGTCTGTTTAAAAGCACTCTTTGTTTTCCTAAGGAGAAAACTGCTCTGCAATAAAGGCTTTTCCCATGGATGTTGGGACTGTGGTTCTTACTCTTCTTCCAGCCAAATGAAGATTTAGAATGGGCACGTGTCTGAAGCGGGTGTGCTAGTTATGGCCGTAGGAGGCAGATATTGGACAGCCTTTTGCAGTAGAGAACATCTCCACTGAGTGAAATAAACACAGAACTTTATTCTCTCCCGTTTATTGTTAGAACACTGCAGTAATATGGAAGGATGGGTATTTTTAATTCGATTTTTGAAAAGGAAGGAGTTTTGTGTTTAATCCTACCATATCCTCAGTAGCTTCCTACTGAGTGAGTCACTGCTATAGCTGGATTTGAAATTTGGTATAGGTCAGTCACAAGTCATGTTCAGTGCATTACTTCATTTAATTTTCTGTATAATTCGTGTAGCATTGCTGGGCATGGTGGCACACCCCTGTAATCCCAGCACCCAGGAGGCTGAGGAAGGAGGATCGCTGAATTCAAGGCCAGCCTAAACTGCACAATGAGACCTTGTCTCAAAAAACCAAAAATAATAATTCCTATAGCATGAGGTGTTACAAAGATTAACAACAGGCAAGGCACTTGGCACATAGCTGAAATTTAGTGTTCCGTTACTGCTGTGGGAATGCCTGTTGCTTCTCTTCTGAGTGAAGTGCTAAGCCCTTGATAGGAAGTTCCCTGCAGCATTAACATGTAAGCCCAATGTGTCAGCAATGTTGCAGGGCCAACAGACTGTACTTAATGCTGAGATTTGGGGTGAACGTCCTGGGCTGCACACCTTGGTACATGCTGGCTGGTCACAGGGCTCAGCATTCCCCTGACAAACCCTATCCTTCTTGGTTATCCGCGAATCACGTGATAAAGGGTTCTACATGGTAACCAGGATGGCAAACACACTTCACTGTTAAGCCTCAGCCCAACTAGGACTCATACACAAGTTTACACATTTGTGTCCATCACCTGTAAGGCTCTTCTCTAGGCACTGGCTGACTTGATCCTGTGTGCTGAGTATGTTGCGGGGCTGGGGAGGACACTGAGTAAGTGGCAGAACCGGGGCCGGCTCGCCTGACCCCTTCCTTATTCAGTGCTCAGTGTCCCTTTGTTTATACATACGGTAATGACATCTGGCACCAGCTGGCCTCCCAGCTCAGGAGAATGAACTTTGTCCACTTAGTCCCTGCTGTCCCTGACCTTAAAGCAGCTCCCCTGCTTGTGCAGGTGGTTTTCTGTCTCCATGACCTCTGTGCAGACACAACCACACCAGCCTTTCTGGAGACATATCTCCTCCTCAGAGTACCTCCAGGACCCCCAAACTGGGTTTGTGGCTACGTGACTTCTGTCTTTGCTTTTTCTTTTTTTTTTTTTTTGGTACCAGGAATTGAACTTGTGACACTGCACTTGCCAGGCAAGCGCTGTGCTGCTGAGCTATACAGTATCCCCGGCAATGACTTACATCTTTTAAAAAACTCTGCTTGCTTTTCTTCTTTCTTTTTTTCTCTCTTCCTTTTTCTGTTTTTCTTTCTTCACTGATTGATTGAGTCAAGGTCTCACTACATAGTCCAGGTTGGCCTTGAACTCACAGTGATCTTTCTGCCCCAGCCTCCGGAGTGCTGGGATTATAGGCGTGCACACCCTGCCTGGCCCCTGGTTTTATTCACATACCAGATAAAATGTATAATTCAGTTATTTTAGCATATAGTTATTGCAAACATCACCACAATCAGAACATTTTCTGATTTTCTTCCCAGAAAGAAAACCCATTCCTGTTCTATTCTCTTCCTCCAGCCTAACTTCCCCAAGCCCTAGACAATCATTTATCTTTGTTCATAGATTTTCCTATTCTGAAAATTTCATGTAAATAAAATCATATATGCGACCTTTTATAACTGGGTTCTTTCACTTAGTATGTTTTCAGTGTTTACCCATGTTCTAGCGTAGGTTGTTTACACTTTGGGGTTACTGGAATAATGCTGCTGTGAACATTTGTAAATTGCATTTGGTGGGGGTACTTAGGATTAAGCCCAGAGCCTTCACAGTGAGCTACATCCCCAGCCCCACCCTCTTGGTTTTTTGAGACAAGGTCTCACTACACAGTGCAGGCTCTACTCGAACTCATAATGCTCCTGCCTGAGCCTCCCAAGCCCTCCCTCCTCCCTTTAAGAAAAGGTTTCACTAAATTGTCCTGAGCTCCACTTACAATGCTGGGATTACAGATGTGTGCCACACATTTTATGTAGATATTTTCATTCCCTTAAGTACCTAGGAGTGGAACTGCTGGGTCTTGTAACTCTGAGTAGTTGCTTATGGAGCAGCCAGACTTTTAGACCATTATACACTCCCACCAGCAGGGGATGAAATTCAGTTTCTCCATGTCCTCACCAATACTTGCTAATCATCTGTTAATTCTGATTGTAGCCATTTTATTTTGATGGGTGTGAAGTTCACTGTTTGCCAATTTGAAGAGAAGCAAGCAGCAGCTGTTCAGTAGTTTTCAGTCTTTTCATTTAACAAGAAACAGCCAGATTCCTCAGGCATCTTCAGGGATCAGGCGGGACAGGCACTAGTTAGCACTAGATGTCAAAGAGGCCCAGGCAGGTCTGTCAGTCTGGCCCCTCTCCAGGGACAGGCACGGGGCCCCTGAGTAACCGGGTGGTTACTCAGCCATTAGAGAACAGGGGAGCATGCATTTCTATTCAAAGCCTAACTGCCTCCTTTTGCTCCTGCGTATGGAGCCCAACATTGCACTAAGCATGTGGCCTACATGAACTCATCTGATCTCTGCAGCAGCCAAGAGCAAATCCTGCTGTAAAACCCAGCCGAGTGATCCTGGTGGGCTGTGTGCATCTGCTTTCCTCGGGGATGCGTCTACGTGGAAAATCCCTGGCCTCAACCTGAGAAAGGCCAACTTGGTGGGGAATGAGTTCACCCAATGACTTAGTGCAGAGCTACGTTTGTGGATTACTGCTAGTTAATGGCTTATACTTCATTTGGCCCCTTGCTCCTGAGCAGGAGCCTGGGCCTGGCCCAGCTCCCTTGAGTGTCTGGTGCAGATGAGGCCCTCAGGGAAGATGCGCCAAAGGAACATTCAGATGCACAAGCAAAAAAACATGTAGGATGGGTTCCTGCAGCTTTCCGAAGGCCGGGTATGAAAGCCACCTCCTCTGGAGTCCCAAGGGATTAACCAATGAGAGGGCTTGGACCACCGTGCTTGACTCACTGAGCAATGGAGACAGCACTGTGAAATGACTGCCATGGCCAGCTAGGCAGAGTCCCTCGGGCTTCTGGCCTTTCTGGGAATCAGCAGAAATTACCACTGCACAAGGGCTGTACCTCACCTTCCTCTCATTGTCAGGCACAAAAACCCAAGACTTCACACAAAGCTCTAGTTAAGAAAAATGCTACCAAACAAAGATGGTCCTTTTAAAAAACGCTGTGCAGGGTAGTGTAAGAGCATACTGAGGAACTTCACAGAATATACAAAGAGCCAGAACGGAATTTAGGACTCACCTTCCACTGGCTCCATCCCCAGCAGCCTCCACTTGTACCTAGGGAGGACGTTGCTATCCTGGAGTATGGGGCAGGGAACAAGGGGTAAAGCCTAGACGTGCCACCATTTGTGCTGATCTTGAGTAACATTTTCAGAGCTGAAAGTGCCCTCAGTTCTCAGGTGGAGAATGTGAAGTCTCGAGAGGGAAGGCACTTGCCCCACTTACAGGGAGCCAGACCAAGGCCAGGGACCTGCCATGCCTGCGTACCACAGTATCGAGGCTCTGGAGCTCACTGCTCCTTGGAATAGGTCTTTAAATGCAGCACGAAGTAGGGTTCCAAGCTTATTATACAAAGTTTAACAACTACCCTGCACATTTATTGATGAGTTAATAATTAACCTACTGATCTGCAACACCATCTGTTGTTAGTCAGTTTCATACATCAACAGGTCCCTTTGGTTCTTACTCTGCTGGGTTATTTGGATATCCAGTGCCAATACCATTACTGGCTCAACTGCCACTGCCTAATAAATACACTGATAGCTGCCAGGGAAGTCTCCCCTCTGTGCTATTTAGATTTCAGAATCAAATTCTACTAGACAAATTGAGACTTCAGTAAGAATTTACAAACTCATTCTTTGTATCAGCTTTATAGTATCTTTATATCATGTCAAGCCTTCCTATCCACCAATACTACAGATTTTCATTTCTTTAGGCTTGAATATTTTTCAGTAATGAATCTCTTTGTAGATGTGACAAAGTTCTTAGTTACTTTTGACAAGGTATCTTTTCTTGAATTATAAGCAGTGTAATGAAATGCATTCAATCTCTGTAAGTTAATCTTAAACCCAGAGCACCTGTTAATTCTTTTGGACCAAGTAGACAATCACTATCTGTGAAGAACTGAGTTGCTAGCTGGGCGTGGTGGCATGCCTATAATCCTAGCACTTGGGAGGCTGAGGCAGGAACAGTGCCATGAGTTCAAGGCCAGCGTGAGCTACATAAGTGAGCTCAAGCCCAATTTGGGCTGCACAGTAAGACCCTGTCTGAAACCCCACTCCCAAAACAGGAGCTGTTTCTCCCTTCTCTCTCCTTTCACTTTACTTTGTTTTTATCACTGCACTACGTCAGTGGCATCTCCAACACACTGAACAGATGCCATGATAGAGAATGCCTCTACTCATCCTGACCTTGAGTGTAGTACTTCAAGTACTTCACTATTGATTAAAATATGGTACTGGCTCAGCTTTTCTGCAGATATCCTTTGTGAGGTGAGGACAGATCCTTTTTATTCCTAGTTGCTAAGAGTTTGTTAAATGGGTATTTAATTTTACTGAGTATTTTGACTTCTTGAACCTACACACTGGCTGGCACAGAGACTAAAGGCAGAAAAGCTGCTTCCCCCAGCCAGTGTTCCAGTGTGACTTGCTTCCAACTGAGGCAGTGGACTGGACATTGGGCAGGGGCGGACTGAGGGAGGACTGCAGGAGCACTGCTGTCAGGTGCAGAAGAGCCTAGGCAACAGGGACCGCACGTGACCTTGAGGACACAATGTGGCTGCCCAACTGGAAAGGGGACAAGGTAGGCATCTGTTCACCACCCCTGGACACAGCCAGCTTTGCCTGGAACCAAAGAATTCCTTCCTGAGCCCCACAGTGAGCTTGGGCATTTGCAGCCCCTTCCCACTCACAGAAAGTGGTAGCCACAGCTAATTTTTTCTTCCGAAGAATTCCAGGTTCCAGTAGAACAGTGGAGAAATAAGGGCTGTGCTAACAGGTTTTACAAACGGTGGGTTCACCAGAGTGAAGACATACACATCCTCTCAAGGTCTAACACTTGTCTGGTGTCGGGGGATCTTTGGCCCATGAGCAGCTCTTGACTACTCTCTTCACAACTCCAAAGTACTGCCTGGGGGCAGAACGCGTCAGTGTAGCCTCAGGTGGCAAACCAGGATCCCCAGGCGAACTTCAGGAAGCACAGAGGCTGACTGAGCACAAGGAAGAATTTTCATACCAATGCCCCGGACGGGCCGGGAGTGCCCATCAGGGCAAGCGAGCAGAGAGACCTGATAACCATTCGCCAGGAACTGTGTAGAGAAGAAATAGGCCAGGAGCGAGCTGCTGCCCTCTGAAGTCCTTTAGCCCTGGAACGTGAAGTGACACCAGCTAACAGATGCCTGGGTTTTACTTGAGAGGCAAGTTGGTTAATGCAGTTTTTAGATCAGGACTGCTTGGCACATGGCACCATTTCCACAGGCTTCCCTGTCCTTTTTGGCACTGGCTTTGGCACTTTCGATCCTCTGGGTCAACCTGCCCACTCTCGATGAGCTGGAGGGCCTTTAGGAGCGTGTGCCCTCTGCATGTTTGCAAAGTGGATCAGGGACTTAAAACCAAAGGAAGGTGCCAGAAAGCAGAGCCCTCCAGTGGGAATTCTTACTTGTAGAGGAAGGACGGCTCCCTGACTTCTCCCTCACACACCAGCGTGGCCAGAACAGGGGCTTTATTGGTGAGGCTCAGGAACTAAGACAAAGCCCAGCATGCAGACTGAGAGGGCACTGTACAGCTGCCAAGAGATGAGGGGCATGGGCACCAGCCTCTGCAGGTGCTACTGCTTGGGCCACTTTGTCTCTTCTCAGTTCTTAAGGGGAAGTGTGCAGCAAGAGGGTTCAGCACTTCACAAACTGGTGTGTGACCTCGAAGATTCCCACAGACTCCTGAGCCTTTTCGTCATAGTCCGTCCAGTCCTAGGGAATAAGAGCGCAGTGTTAGCCTCACAGCACAGAATGTGTCACTCTGTAGAGTAGACAAGAAGGACTGAGGCCAGTTCAGCCTGTGGCTCTGGCTCAGATACCCATGACCATGCACCACCCAAGATAAAGCTGTAAAGCTTGGCCTGAACTCCAGCTCTGTCAGCCTTGTGTCTGTGCACAAGTCACTGAACTTCTCTAAGCCTCAGTTCTGTGCTGTATTAAAAAAGGGACAACGACAGACTTTACACTGAATGTGGAGAGAATCCAACGAGAAAACATGTTAAGCATGTGGCCCAGTACCTGGCCCAAAAAAGAGCTCAGTATATACCAGCTACTATTATTAGGGGCCATGCAAACAGAATGAAGACTCTTGCTTGTTTTGAGACAGGGTCTCACTATGTAGCGGTCTTGAACTCCTGAGCTCAACTGATCTGTCTCCCCTCAGCCACCCCAGTGCTGGGACTATAGGCACTGACTGCCTCCATGTCCAGCTTGGAAGTTTTTGCCCTTCCTTCCTTTGGGGCCTGAGCATAAGACTTTAGTACAGCCTAGTAACAATGATTACTTGTTAGCTCTATAAAGTCACTACAAACACTAAATTAATGAATACTGACCATTCTCCCAGGGGAAGTAAAAGGTTAGTTTCCTATGAGCCTCTGGTCATGTTTTCATTAACTGATCAATAGCTAACTTTGTTTTATGTACCCTTCTTTTTAGGCATCGTATTTAACATACTTTGACAATTGCTTGAGCTCACAGCCTACAGCACTGTAATTCATGCCTGAATGAAGATTATCTAACATTTCTTCCAGGCACATCCCAGCTTTCTTGCATAGGAACACTAAACAGCACCTCAGCACCACACTTGTGACCATTTAAATAGCAAAAAGTACAAAAAAATGCAGAACTAGCTCTCCACTGATCTGCTCAAAAAATTCCCACCGGATGTCCTATAGCACCCTGCAAGGCCCCCAAGTCACATACCTTCTCCTGCAAATTAATGTCACTGAAGACTGTCCCTGACTCCACACCCTCAGCAGCAAATCCTGCCTACAGGGGACAGGAGGGCAGCGGTTAGTCTCAGGGAAGGGAGGCACAGGACTTGCCTGGAAGGTGGCTTCTCTAGCAGATCTGGGATGGAGATGGAAATGCATGGTGTGTGACTATTCTGAAATAACTGCTGAGCTTCCAGGACCTGTTAGCTGGCTTTGGACTAGAGTAGTTCTTCTAAATTATAGCTCTGGACCAGAAAACAGGCATGAGGGAAACTCTTCCACTACCCCCGACTCACTGAGGACCCAGGGCATGTCACTCTTCTCTCTGGACCTTAGTTTTCTTATTTATGAAATGAGGTGACAATATCATCTCTTCTGTCTTACCTCACAGATCTCTTGTGAGGTGAAAATGCTGTACAAATAAGGGGGGTGAGCACTGGTTCTGGAGTCAGACAGCCCTCCACTGCTTACTATGTGACCCTGCATAGCTGCAAACTCTGTGAAGTTCTTTCTTCATATAAAAGAGGATGATTCACTTCATAGGGTTACTGTGAGGTAAAACAGGCACAGTGCCCAGTATACAGAAAGCACTTTCTTTTTTTTTGGTACCAGGAATCAAACTCAGGACCTTGCGTTTGCCAGGCAGGCACTTGTGCTGCTGAGCTACATCCCCGGCCCACAGAAGGCACTTTCTGAGTGACAATTACCACGTTCTTACAAAGGTGAATTCCTAGTCCATGGCTTCTGTAGGAAGCAATGTTCTGCAGTCACTTCATACATTCCCTCCTCAGAGACACAGGTTCCCCCAAAAGACACACATACCTGGGGCTGGAAATCAACTGGTTCAAGACCCCGGCACTCAAACTCCACAATTGTCTTGAACTTCTCATTATCTTCAGCCTGGAAAGGAAGTGTGTTGTGGAGGTAGGCCCAACTATGCTCTCAGGTTGAGCCATGTCCTTCCTGCCATGTGGGTCTTACTGCCCCTGTGAGCCTAGAATGGCAACCAGGAATAAACTCCTCCTTTCCAAAGAAGCCTGCTTGGGCAATGCTCCCCATGAGAGCCTCTGTGGGGAGACCCTGGCCAAAGTAGTGTTTGAAGTGAATGTGAAAAGTGAAGGGACTTTCTGGACAACATTTCAAGATTCCTGGAATGTATGGCTAGGGTTTAGAGCCGAAGCTGCAGGAAAAGTCAACAGAACTAAAAGCAGTTTTCAGGGATGTCTGCTTTGGCCATCATGTCCCCTCTGCCCTGGAAAGAGTACTTGAACTAGGTCGGCATGTGTAATGTAATGAACCATCCCATTCTGGCCCTGTCCCCTGACTGAAACTCCTACACAATATGTTGCAAATGCTTTTCTTCCACACCTTTGTTCTCATGTCCTTGTTTCAAATAAGTAACTGGACAAGTTTCAGCTTTCAAGCTGGACAAGTTTCAGCTTGCTGCTGTTTCCCTGAGGCTCCCTTATGCCAAAGAAGCAGTCTAAGTTCTCAGTGACCGAACTAAATCTCGTCTCCCAGTCATCTTCTTCACCCTTGTGCACGCACAGTCACACAATGCAACAACCCTCAGTGGACATGGACACTGCAGAAAAAGGATGTTGATTCTGGGGTCAGCCTATCTGGTTATGAGCTCTGCCTCTCTTCTCCTTGGGGCATTAAGAGTCCTAAAATGTCAAATGGAACTGAAGAAATCTTTACAGATTAACTGTGAGAATTTGAAATTTGTGTACATAGCCCAGCACAGGACCTAACACTATGCCCAATAAATGGTAGATAAAATCACCAATGGAATATTAAGCTACAAGGTCTCCATATAATCCAAATGGTCCCAGGACACTTAGCCTAACCTTCTGCTAACGACTATCATGCAACCAGGGCAGAGAGCTGCCTTTATTAAAGGCTTTTAAATAGCATATGGGTGGAGGGGGCATCTGTTTTGGGGGTGGGGAGCCAGGAAACATGCCTACCTGACCTATAGGTTCAGAAACCTCAAATGCCACACCCACATGCTGATTCTCATCCTGTCACTGTAAAAATTGTTTCCTGCATTTCAACTACATGTCTGGCACTGATGAACACTTTTCTGTTGGGTCTTGGTTGTCTGCTGGTCTTTTCCTACATTATGATTGACTTGAGGGCAAGTCCTTATTTAATTGCTCTCCAATTCAGAGTATTGTGAGAATCTGACATAACTGATATTTTTAATATCAAATAAAGATAAATACGAATAACTGCCATTCTTTATGCAGACTTAAAGTACTCAACCCCTCTCCCACCTTGGAGCTAGCCTGTTATGGAGTATTGCACAACTATCTATCAATGACACTGGCACTCTCCCAAATGGATTAAACCAAAGGACCGTCCCATCCACGCTTTCAGAGAAGACTCGCCACTCCCCTAAGATATAGACGAGGCAAGAGCTCTTGGCCATGGAAACTGAGCAGCTAGCTGGTGTCAGAAGTCTTTCTAGGTAGCCAGGCATTTATAGGAAGGCACTGCAGCAACCTGTTAACGAACTTTTTCTTTACCAGGCACCCAATACATGGTGAATAAGTGAGTGATTAAGCAAATGAACAACCAGTCAATTAAAGAATAAGTAAGAAATATGTGAGTGAATGCCCTATAGCAGGTCCCTCTGATGTAGCTACAACCCTAAAAACCCGGCCTCTTCATTTCCAGTTTATATGCAATCCCACCATGCTTACCACTACAGCGGTAAACTTACATTATAAGGCTTGATAGTGCTGCTCAAAATCTCTGAAACATAAAAGAGAAGACAAAGTTCACCTGAATCTGTATGGAGGCCCCACCCTAGTGACCAGATGTGGCTCTGGAAGACAGACAACTGCACAGGCTTTAGCGCCTCATACCTCAGTACACTAAGTAATATGAGCCTGCTCTCAGTCTGGTACTAGAAAGCTGTGGGCCAGCCTGGCAGAACCCAGTAATCACAGCCTGACCTACCGATGGAATTTTCCCGTGCACACAGCTTGCACTTCTGGACCATAGAGGCACTGCCACGACCTCCCTTCAACGCCACACTGTCCTGGTAAAGAGCAAACAGAATCTCTAGTCACATATCAATTTGATGCAAAGCTCTTGAGACCCCATCCTACCACTTATTACCCAACTGAAAAGACCAAGACCCAGAGAGGTCAACGACTTGCTAAAACAGGAATCCTGGAAACAGGCGCAGCTCAGTAGTCAAGTGCATACCGAATGTGTACAAACCCCTGGCTTCAATCTGCAGCACCAACAGAAAGCATCGGGGAGGCTTAATAAGACTGAGGAAGGGTTCTTTCTTAAATTCTGCCTCGTATCACAAAATGCCTGTTCCCAGTACTGATCACACTGAGGCCTGCCCTCCCAAACCACAAAAGGCAGGTCCAACGGACTAAAGAGATGAAAGCTAGTTTCTCCAAATTCCTGTCAAGAGATGCGTGTGTGTGTGTACTGGAGATCACCACTTACCATCAGGCGGATGTATTGCCACTTCTCTGAAATTTCCCCACAGTTGCCACATTTCATCTTGGGAGGGTAGGGGGAGAAAAGAAAACTAGTAAAGCAGCTTCGGACAATGAGAGATAGGAGGCTCATATCCCACCTTCTTGCTGACACTCTCCATTTTTGCAACCAAACCCAACAAGGACATAACCACTTATCTCTAGGCCAAGAACATGTCCAGGTGCTTCTCATGTTGGGGTACCTGCCTTCCTCTATGAAGTACCCAGCCTGAATGAGAACTTAAGGCTTAGGTGGCACAGAAATGGCTTCAACAGGCCCCCAGCCACTCGGCCTGGGTAGGAGAGTCCTTTGTGTCCCCACTGGCCCCGTCAATCCCTGATTTCAGTATGTATCACACCACTGTTACTCTGTTCTTCTGTCCCTATCCGTACACTCTGCATCTTGTAACCAAAGAACACTGATTCCACTAATAAACCCTGGAACTCAAGCTTCAAAAATATTTGGAAATAAAAGTCAAGGGTGGCTTCCTACAGGACAAGGCCTTTGATGGGTTCATAAGGATTCTGGGATTTGGACTAGAACACAGTGGAATCTCTGGGATCTGCATAGGGAAAGACCTTAAACTGTCCAGATAAGAAGAGGACCTCTTCACAACACGCTACTAGGGTACCAGGCATATCAGTGTGGTGTGGGAAGGAAAGGGTAGAACATGCGCAAAATTAAGCTATTTCAGGTTTTTCTCCGGTACCAGGAACCGAACTCACGACCTTGCGCCTGCCAGGCAGGCGCTTTTGCCGCTGAGCTAAATCCCCAGCCTCCAAAATTAAGCTATTTCACAATAAATACAATCTGATCAACAAAACAGGAGGTGAAATTTACCTTACTAAAGCACAAGATCCCTGCAAGTTGCACTTCGATTAGTGTCTATTTACAAAATATTTAACAAAGGCAAAAATGACCAATTTTTCAAAGACTGTCAAAGTTCACAAAAATTTCAGCCATAAAAACTCCAACATGTAATGATTAGGTATTTCTCACGCTGCTGGAGCTGCTGAGGTCAGGGCGGGCCACACCTCCCCGGGGTCCCGAGGTGCCCACTGCCTCCCGGAATGTCCTCCTCTGCAGGGGCCCTCTCCCCGCACCTTCAGGTACCACCGGAAGTCCTCGCCCAGCGGCCGGAGGTTGGTGATGTTCTCCAGCGTGGCTTTAAACTGCAGCGCGATTTTCTGAAGAGAGGGCGGGCCATACTGTCAACAGCGGCTGCGCCCCGCCCCAGGGTCCCCAGCTCTAGCTCTGCCGCCCACCTCCTCTGGAAGACCGCGTTCCCGTTATTTACTCCTGACGCGAGCCCCTGCCTCCCATTTCCTCACCCTCCCTGCACCCGCGTGTCCCGGCGCCTCAAAGCGGGCCACCGCCCCCTCACCCCCATGATGGTCGGCCTTAGCGCACCACAAGCTGCGGCCGCTACTTTCCGGCCTGTCGTAAAAGGGAGGCGCCACGCGCAGAGGTCTGGAGAGCGGGCGGGGCGGGGCTGCGGGCGTGGCGTGGCGGGGCGTGGCGTGGCGGGGCGGGGCCGGGCAAGGCTGCGGGTGCAGCTAGCTTGCAGGTAACCTACTTCGCGGACCTTGCCTTTTAGGTGAGCTGGAACCAGTGGTCAGTATGTTTAGCTCCGCGGAAACAGGTCTCCAGGAATTGGTGTCACAGATACTTACTGAACCCCGATTTTGTGCCAGCACTAAGCGGACAAGACAGTCCCTGCCCCTCGGTTCTTTCCTGGCTCACCCCTACTCTGCAGGCCCTGAGGTTTCTCGTACACCTGGTTCCTCTTGCCTAAGACCAGCGTCGTAGATTTGGGGATAGCTTCTTCTCTAAGCTGCTTCCTCTGGAGCTGCCAGAAGCCTGGTTTCTAGAAGCTCTCCAGGGCACTGCCCATGTCCTCATCCTTCTCCCCCTGGCACCTGACTGGACAGGCCACCCCAGAGGGCGCCCCTCTGCTCCCACTTGTCTTAGCCTAGCATGCCTTTACTGATACCACGCAGGCTGTGGGCACCATTAGACAGCGCCCCTCATTCAAGACTTACGTAATCTTTTGAGGTCCTCAGTGTCTTTAAAATTCGGAGTGACATTTTTTTGATGTCTGCTTGACCACCAGGCTGCCTCCCTGCCCCCAAGTACCCTTTATAGGAGGAGGCGACTTGGAGTCAGGAACCCTGACATGTAGGAGGATCACAAGGCTCCCCCTAACTTACCCATGATCTTTAAAGGAGGCACAATAAAGTGTGGTGGAAAAAGTACTGGCCCATGTTAAAAACCCTTGGGACCTGGGTTCTCAGGGATGTAGGTTTAAGTCTGTCACTTGACCTTTCAGTCAAATGACTTTTACCGAGGCCCACTTCTTTCGGCATGTGTTATCTAGTCAACCAGCGATTTGCCTGAAGAAGCCATGTGTTGTCTGGGTTTTGGCGGTACTAGGAATTGAAACTAAGACCTTTGTATTGAGTTGTATCACCAGACCTCTTTGTTGAGACAAGGTCTACCTAAGTTGCCCAGACAGGACTTTTAACTGGCGATCCTCCTGCCTCAGCCTCCCAAAGTTCTCAGATTACAGGTGGTACCATCAGGCCCTCAAGCCATGCTGTTTCAAGAAGCCATGGTGGCCTGGCGTGGTGGCCTGTAATCCCAGCACTCAGGAGACTGAGGCAGGAGGATTGCAGCACACTGGAGGCAAGCCTGGGCTACATAGTGAGTTCAAGGCCAGCCTGGACTACATAGTGAGACTCTGTCAGTGACTTGGCAAAATAAACATTGTCCCTTCAGATCAGTCTACTACTGAACAAACTCCCACACCATCTGTGCCAACTTGGTCTATTTTTAACGGCTGCTGGTTTTCCAAGTGCTCTACCACTGACCTATACCTCCAGCAATGAATGTGTCTTCTAAATTTCCTTTAAAGGTTTCCCCTCTGTTTCTCTTTCCAGTTATTTAAGACACCAAGTCATCTGTCCGGAATTTCCTTTGAATATTGTTGGTTGGCCTCATTTTTTAACATGTTTTTCTATTCTCCCTTTTTCCTGTAAAATGGTAGTTTTTATACAGTTGGCTAGATTTTTCAGCAATACTCCCCTAGGAATTTGTGTTTTACAAATTAACTAAGGAGAGTTCACACATGCAGATCTTTTATTAAATAACAAAAATTGGATTTTACATTTATTAAAGACAATCATAGTTTATAAAAAAATATTGCCTTGATATACACAAAAATTTCCTGATAATGGTAATTAAAACAACTATTCCTACCCCAGCACGTCCACATCAATATTCAATCTAAATTGGTTTGATCTTGAAGTGTAATCCAATAAGACTGAAGACCAAGCACTTCAGGTCCTGGACAAGATAATAAAATACTCTTAAGCCTTCTGGGTCCCTAAAATGTGAGGAGAGAAAAAATAAAAAAGCTGAGAAAAACTAGCAAGCCCCCCCCGCAACAAACCCCAGCAACAACTTTGATTATCTAACTAGGTGTTCCTTATGAGTGTATTTATGGTATTAAAACTTTGAACAACCACATACATGTCCATGAAAAAAGTAGAGGCTGCATATTAAAATGGAATATTAATATGATAATTTATTTTTTGGGTTTTTTTTGTTTTTTTTTTTTCCAGTACCAAGAATCAAACTCACGACCTTGCGCTTGCCAGGCAGGCACTGTGCCACTGAGCTAAATCCCCAGCCCCTAATATGATAATTTAAATGTTGAGTTTTTTGGGGGTGTAAAAATATACTAAGTGAAAAAACATCATGATTAAAGTAACAGACTGTTGACCTTAATTTTTTTGGCCTTTAAAAACTATGTACTTTGCAATACACAGGAAAAAAAGACTATAAAGATATATTTCAAGATATTAACAATGGTTTTATCTGTGTGCTCCACATCTGTGGGTTCATGGATCGAGTACACAGTAGACCTATGATGGTCACATCTATAATAGACATGTTCATAAATTTTTCCTTGTCATTATTTCATAAATAATACAGTAAGACCATTTACAAAATAGTAGGTAATATAATCTAGAAAGGATTTAAAGTATACATAAGGATGTACAGAGGTTATATAAAAACACTACCCCATTTTATATAAGAGACTTGAGCACCCACAGCTTTGGTGTCTGCAGTGAGTCCTGGAGTCAATCCCCTGTGGATACTTCAAGATGACTATAATTTGGAGACCTCACTATTGAGGGGACAAAACCACTCACCTCTGTCTTGCATTTGTATTAGATCATCCCATAATGGCCCCAATTTGATAAGGATTTATCAGTTTCCACCAGAACAGACACAAATGGATATAAGGATCATATACTTACTTGGACTGATTGACGTCAATAAGAGAACCAATTTTTGATGTTGTGAAAGAAATGTGTTCATCTCCAATGACAATTTCAAGCTCCTACAAACATTTAAAAAAAACCTAGGTTGAGCAGAATTGGATTCATTGCGCATACAGAAGAGTGGATCACTTGCCAAATCACTCAAATTCCACTACAGATGGCCACTTCAGCAAGGGCAGCTTTTTCTAAGCACTAAACTCTACCAGACACTAGAAAGAGAGGTAACATTGGTTTAGCCCTTGAGAAGCTCACCCTCTTACAAAAAGCTGTGTTATCAGGCTGCATCCTTTCTGAGATTTAGAAGAATTTACATACCACTTTATATCTGAGTTAACAGGGTGGAACACCACACATAGATCTGTTTTAAAATACCTAAGGTTCCAAGTTTTTGAGCAACATGGTCTAAGGAAAAGTATTTAAGACTTTGGGTTTGATTCCAGCTTTGCCATTCACTCTCAGACTGTGTGACCTTGGGTCTTGCTATGGCTTGTATCTAGATGTGTCCCCCAAAGCTTCATGCACTCAGAGGTGGGGCTTTTGTGAGGTGGCTGGATCTCGGATGTATGAATATAGAATATGTGCTAATGTAGCCCACCGATTGGTTTAGCATAGTTCTGAGTGTGGATACCACCCTGGTTGTGGTTCTAACAGCCAATAGGCTTATAGCCTGAATGGAATAAAAAGGGAAAAAGAAGGCTAGCTCTTCACTCCCTCTTGTCTGCCCTGCCACGGACTTATTTCTCCTCTCCCATGCCACCCTGCCTTGGAGCCAGCCCATTATGGACTGAAACCTCTACAAACTGCGAGCCAAAATAAACCTTTCCTCCTTTAACTTGTGGGTGTTGGGTATTTTTGTCCCAGGAATGAGAAAAGTAACTGAGACAAGTCTTAATTTCTAAGTAGTGACACAAGTACCATAAACCTTAAAAAAATATAGGGGTGCCTACTGTGTGCCAAGTATTCTTCTCAGTGCTTAGGACAGATCCACAAAATCTAACAAACCAAATTTTTTCTCTGCCCTTGTAAAATTTACATTCTAGTGAACCCTACTTAACTTTTTTAAAGAAATAGTAATGTTTATGTTCATCTCTCATTCTATTCTTCCTGCATCCCAAAAGTTGTTGGGGTATATTCCTTTCACTTGTAATTTTGATTTGGGAGTATGTTTTTAAATAAATGATCACACTTTCTATTTTTTTGCTGTTTGTTATTTTAATGAATCTGAAATAGTATCTTGTTCTAATTTGCACAAATGAAGCTGTAGATCTTTTCATCTTTACTGGCCACTAATTTTGAGTCTGTAAATTATCTACTTATAACCCTTGTATATTCTGCCACTGAGTAGTCTTTTTAATGGCGGGGGTGGGCAGATACTGACGATTGAACCCAAGACTTTGCTCAGCTCATGCTAGGTAAGTGCTCTACCACTGAGCTACAGCCCCAGTCTTTTTTTTCTTTCTTTCTTTTGAGACTGTGGCTACATTGCCCAGGCAGACCTAATGATCTTCCTGTCTCAGCCTACTGAGCAGCTGGGATTACAGGGATGTGCTAGCAGCCTGACTACTAATCTGTAGTTTTTATATATTCTAGACAGAAACTCCTTGCCAGTTGTATTTTACAAACAGCTTCTACCACTTTGTGGGTTATATTTAACTTTATCTTGACGTTGTTTGTCTCACAAAAGTGTTAAAGAATTTATCAACCTTTTCCCTTGAGTTTAAAAAAATCTTCTCTAACCAAAAATAGTAACACATAATTTACATTTTCTTCTGGTTTAACTTTTTGCTTTATTTCTATAAATGGTCTAATTTTAAAAAATATTACATAAATACGTCATGAACTGTCCTGGCATAATCTGTTTAACAATCTAGCCTTTTTCCACCTATTTATCTATCATGTGCCAGTCCAAGTTGCCATCTATTCACAGGTGTGTTTTGGGTTCCCTATTCTGATAATAGTTTAATTATCAAATTCTGAGACAATACTACTGTATATTACAAATACCTATAGGTTTACAAGTCTTCAGTGTTACCTTGGCTACTCCTGCCCCTTTAATCATCCATGAATTTAATGTTAATTCTGTTGGTTTCTTTAGAAAAATCCTATTGTGATTTTGATTTGAATTAGAATGAATTAATAAACTATTTTGGTAAAAACCAACATCTTTATGATAATGAATCTTCTCATTCATAAAGATGCGTTTTTTTTTTTTTTAGTAGTGGGAATTGAACAAACTCAGGACACTGCTTGCCAGGCAGTTGCTGTGCTGCTGAGCTATATCCTCGGCCCCTCAGATGCATATTTTTATGTCCTTTGATAAAGTCCTTTCCACGAATTTTATACATCTTGTTAAAGTTGGAAGTTCTTTATAACTTGTTGCTGTTATAAAGGGACAAGATCTCTCTGGAATGAGGAGGTCTTGTGGCCTACTTTCTGACAAGGATAGACCAGAGAATGTCCCTTCAGGTTTCAAGTTCCAAGACAGAAAGGGAGGGGAAGATTATAGATTCTATGACCTATTTTGGAAAGGGAGTTATGAGCCAGGTATCATGGTTAAAAACCACTATATATAAGCACAATATTAATTTAATAAATGCTAGAGATTTTACCATACACTGGCACTGATCAATTGATTGATTTGGAGATAGGCTTTCACTATGTAGCCTAGGCCAGCCTCAACTCTTGGTGATCCTCCTGCCTCAGTCTCCCAAGTGCTGGGATTACAGGCATATGCCACCAGGCCCAGCACAATGGTACTATTTTAGTCACTAGAGATATAGCAATGAAAAAAATAGGTAAAATCCATATACCAAAGGAGTTTGCATTTCTGTATGTGTCTGTACATAATCAAAGAAAAGCAAACAAGAAAAAAAATGTGTTTGGGGTGGGCAGTGTCAGGGACTGAATCCAGATCTCATGCATGATAGGCAAGTGTTCTACCACTAAACTATATCCCCAGCTCTAACACAATCTATTAAGGATAAATGCTAGGTAAGAAAACAAAAGATTTATTTTTTAAAATTATATGGAGGGGTTTCTGAGATTGGATGGACAGACATCACCATGGAAGTAACTTCTGAAAACTTCAGTAACAGTACTGAACAGAATTAAAAAACATTCTCTAGGAAGAATGTGGCAAAGGCCCTTGGAACCTCCACAGCTGTAACCTAAGTATGTCTGGGGAGCAGAAATGAAGTTGGTAAAGTTTGAACACGATGAGAGGGGTCAGTGGTAGAGGGTTAGGCAGGAGCTTGGATTTTTAAGTGCAGTGAGAAGTCAGTGAACAGTTTAAGTCCATGGAATATGTAAACAAATCTGCATTTTTAAAGATCACACTGGCTTTTGGAAACATGGGCTGCCCTAAGAGGAGAAACAAGGAAATAAATTACAAGCCTGGATAGGATGGCAGCAGTCAAGGAGGAATTACCTTTTCTGATAGCTAAGTCAAATATGCAAATGGATTTGCTATGTTTTATTTGTCTTTGTAGTCCCATAATACTCTGCCCACAGAAGTTACTTAATAAGTGAGGTGGACAACAAAAGCTCTGTGGCGGGGGTGGGGGTGGGGCGGTGCACTGGGTGTAACAAACAGAAATTCAGGGCCAAGCTCTAGATAGCCAGCAGCACTACCTACCTGCTCCTCTCCTCCTCCCTACAGAATTATGCTTCCTTACACCAAGTTGTGGTAACTTGCTTCACTGCAAGATCCATAACACACACGGGTTCAATGTCATATGCACAGCAATAAACCTTATATTCATTTCAGATTTCTTTTTTTTTGGGGGGGGGGAGCGTTCCGGTACCAGGAATTGAACTCGTGACCTCACGCTTGCCAGGCAGGTGATGTACTGCTCAGCTAAATCCCCAGCCCCTCATTTCAGATTTCTATACTACCAAACAGTCAATACAACACTCACCTGCCGGCCTACTCGGTCAGGAGGAGGCCACAAAGCATCATCCTCTTTGGTGATTTCACTGTCATCAATTATTCTCTTCAGTTCCTCCATCACACTTTTATGTACATAGGCCTGAGAGCAAGTCAAAAAACAGAATTTAGGTGTATCTCTAAGCACTCTGACACAGACAGTGATGGAAGACAGGAATGACTGCTCCTGAAGACCCATTCCTGGTGCCTCAGTAAGTAGAAAGGCATTCACGCTAGACCTCAGCATGCTGAAGAGGAGGCTCAGGGTCAGAAAGATAACACCCCAGTTCCCCAACTAGTTGTAACAACTTGTTCACATGTATCTTCCACCTGCCCTACACTCCCAGCTAGGAACTGAGCCCAAACAGACCTGCAAATGCCCCTGCTACGGTCTGAATGTTTTTGTTTACTCCAAAACGTATGTTGAAACTTAATCCCCAATACAACAGTATTAAGAGGTGGGGCCTTCTGGAGGCCATGAGGGTGGAACCTCACAAAAAGCTGGGCATGGTGGTGCATGCCTCTAACCCCAGAGGATCGCCACAAGTTCGAGGCCAGCCTGGGGTACAAAGCAAGTTCAAGGCCAGCCTGAACTACATAGCAAGCCCTTGTCTAAAAAAACAAAAAAGACCAAAGGGGAACTAGCTGCTCGCCTTTTTGCTCTTCTGCTATTGAGGACAAAGTGTTTGTTGCTTCTAGAGGACACAGCAATACACACCACATTGGAAGCAGAGATTGAGCCCTTACCACTCACTGAACCTGGCAGGGCCTTGACCCTGGACTTCACTGAGAGATGAATGCCTATCGCTTATAAATTACCCAGTCCCAGATATTTTGTTACAGCAGCACAAATGGGCTGATATACACCCCTACTCAATGGTATGGTTTGGACATGATTTGTGACCTCTCAAAGGTTCATGGTATATTAAAGGCTTGACAGCCAGTGTGGTAGTATTGGGAGGAAGCAGAGACTTTCAAGAGGTGGGGCCTAATGACACATGAGTCTCTCTCCGCTCCTGGTATGAGAGGTAGTCACTGCTCACACATGTGCTCCGCCTTTGCTGTCCATGCAGGGGAGACACAGTCAAGAGGCAGCCAGTCCTTACTGACCTGCGTGATGCCACTTGGACTTGGAACCTCTCTAGCTGTAAGCTAAATTAATTTTATTTTGCTAAGTATCCCATGTCTGCTAATACATCCTGGTATTAGATAACATAATTCTGGGAAACTGAGACGTATTTTTAAAAATACAATTTGCATACTAGCCCATGTTAAAAAAATTGTGAAGATATTGATATGTGACTAAGCATAAAATCAACTGTTAATTAAATAGTATGAAAAGATACTGGTTAAGACATTTTCACATGTGACAAAGTGATTAAAAGAGTAACTCTGATGAAGCCTTAACCGTACGATAGAAATCACTGTACAATAGGAACACACAGACCTCACTGAATTCCTGTTGTTAATCTCTTACTAGTAGTGACTGTGACCACATCCCATAGTTAATAGCTGCACCTTCACTCTCTTATATGTAAAGGATATATTCCCATCACCAGGGCTTATAATCAGCATTAAATAAGATCATATACGTAAAATACCTAGTGCCACATACATAGCATCTAACACACATTTAATGATGTTAACTGCCTTCCCATGTACTCCTTTCTCTTTTGGATGCTAACAGGTCTCTTCATTGAGTGCTCTGTGGCAGGAAAATGTATCAAGGCATTTTAACCATGAAGAAACAGAGTTTTATCAAGTGCAGGAAACTTGCCTACAAGTCACACACATGGTGTGTGCAGGTTGAGGGTTCAAGCCAAGGTACACCAGACTTCAAATAATTAAAGTAGTTGATTCATCGCTGTAAAGAAAATCCAAACTAAAAATTTTGAAAAATCTAGAAGCTGCTGACGGTTTTGTATCTACTTCCCTATTTATTATCTTCTAATAGTATTCCTAGAAAGAACCTAGACAGGCAGGTGAGCAACACCCCGGCCCACAAGAACCTAGACAATTCAAAACAAAAGACTAAATTGTAGTGAATGAAACACTCCTACCTCTTTTCTGATCATAACATCATTTTTGTAATTGCTGTTGTTGGCGTATCTCAATTTCCCTGTGAAGAGCAAACATAAATGCAATATACAATAAAAATATATGAATAAATCATCATTAACCTACCAAGACTCCCAGCTGTTTCCTAAGATATATCTTAACTGCTCTTCAAAGTGACTAACAATTACTATTTATGCTTTCTGTGTTTTAACATAACTAGTCTTTTCAGTTCCTCACTTTAGGCTATTAAACAGCTTCCCTGAAAAGCTAGAGCTGACCCTGAACTACAGTTCAAGCAAATGACATAATATGGTACAAGAACACAAAGGATACAAGCTAACGTCTTTAACTGACAACAGAGAGTATAACTGAAAACCCACCCACACAGAGAATGTGCTGAGGTTCAAATGAGTCATGAAAGCACTTTGAAAACTGAAGGATGCTGTTCACAAATTATCATACAACTATGCAGCACTCGGATCTGTTTCTGGGATGGAAAAGTTATGCTTTTATCACCGAACACACTTGGCTCACAAGGCTCTTTGTGCATGTGTGCAACCAACCAACAGACTAGTTTGGTATATGGTGGGCATGACGGGGGCAATAAAACAAATGATCTTTCCACTGTAGAAGACACATGTATAAAGGGTCAAATAATTTATTCCAAGAGGCTTTGCACTGTTCCTGTGTCCCAAGTCTGTCAATTCAGTTCATCCTCTACACAGTGCATAAGGTGATGTAGCAAAAAATCCATTTGATCAGATTGCTCTAACACTACGGTATTGCCAATGGCTTCCGCCCTCCTGACAAAATCCAAACTCCTTGTCAGGCGTACAACTCAGCTATGCCCTCCCTGTCTTTCCAGCCTCACTCCAAAAATTGTCTTCTCTCACATAGCTAGAGTCAAATTACTTTGTTTGGGTCTGAAACATCCCACCAACCTTCTAGCTTTCAACCTTTTTACTGTAAATGCTTCCCAAAACGCCTTCTGGACTCTTACTGCACATAGCCACTCCCAACTCCATCATTTTATGCAAGAAGCTTTTTTTCTCTAACCCTCAGGCTGGATTAGGGGCCTTCTCTTTGCTCCTAAAGTTTTCTGTTTCTTTGTATCAAAACACCCAACACACTGTTCTGTCACTATTTGTTTCAAACCTATCTCCCTCACTGTTGGGGCTTGTCAGATTCATCCTTGTGTTCAAGTTTTCAATCATCCTCAATTTCTCTTTTCTTCACCATCATGAAAGAAATATTATCCCAAATATCATACTCCAAATACTATCCATCAGCCAAATCCAATTACTTCTGCCTCCAAGAGTACGGTAAATCCTCTCCATCCTAGTCCCAATCAACACCTATTCTGTCTTGACAACTGTCACCATCTCCTCATTAATAATCCTGTTTTCACTCTTGCCAGTATCTTTTTCCGCCAGTGTTGGGGATTGAACCCAAAGCCTCACGCATGCTAGGGAAGCACTTTATCACTGAGCTACAGCCTCAGCTTTCCGTTCTTGCCAATTCTGCACCCAATAGCTAGAATTCTTTTTCAAGAACAAGTCACATTTTTAATTTGCTTAAAACTTTACAGCTGCATCCTGCTGCACTTAGAAATCTAAACCTTTACCATCCTATAAACACCTACGTCCGTGCTACTGCCCCTGTACACCTGAAATCATCTATGATCCTCGCCAAAGCTCACTATTATCTTCAGCCACCTCACTGGCCACCTGAAACATGCCTGGCTCTTTCCTGCCCTGGACATATGCTACTCCCTCTACAGAGTGCTCTTCCTCCTGAGCGTCACAAGGCTGGCTTCTTGTCAATCAGGACTCACTTCAAATATCCCTACTTAGGGAGCTCTTTAAAGCCCACTCTGCCTAAAAGCAGTCAATTCAGCAATCATCCCAACGTTTGGGATCATCCTAAATGATCCCACTACCCGGTATCATTTTCTGTTTGTTTGTTTGTTTAAGATCTCCCTCCTAGCACTAAACACAAGTTTCACGAGAAGGGAAGACTGTCCATCTCTGTAGCTGAGTCCTGCAGATCAGAACACAGCGCGCCATAACGTAAGCGTTTAACCCATTTGTTAAAGTGTAAGCAATCCCGACAAATTTGCGATCAAGCAGAAGCCGCTGTACATGGATTGAAAGCTGCAAAGGAGCGGACACAAAGCGTCCCTTTTGGACCCGAGCTGCACTAGTCTCATTCTTTTCCTCTAGTTCCCTGCCCCTTCCGAACGCCCGGCCTCCCCGCCCGTTCCTACGCCTAATCTCTGCTCCTGGCGGGCGAGAGACTGCGCTTACCATCGGGTCGGAACTCGAACTCCAGGAACTCGTGACCGAACTTGCCTTTGTGACCCACGTAGTAACGCAAATAAAAGTCACTCTCCATAGCTCGCATGGCACAGCCGAGACAGAGCTTTTCAGGACAAAACAGCACCACCCGGACCCGCGCCAAACACTGACGTTTACGGCGGCGCGCGGAAGTGACGTCACAAAGTCGTCGCCCAGTAGCTCCTTGCCTCCTACCAGGTGGAAACAAGACCGTCACGCCCCTCATCCCGAGGCGGGAACGGCACCGCCACGCCCCTCGCCCTTAGGCGGGTCAAGGCGCAGGGTTCCTCGAGAAGTTTCTCTCTGGGCATAAGGCGGTAAGCCACCCCTGAGCCCCCACTCCTGTACCTGATAGCTCGCTTAAAGAGTTTGGGCCCGACGTCTCGAGCCGTGGTCCGCACTTTGTAGAACACGGACACTGCTAGTCGCACTAAGCGCTTCGCCGCCTCTGGACCTGGTCTGAACAGTAAAATGGGACAAAATGACCCGACCTCCCTGAAAAGTGTGTATGAAATAGGATTTATTGCCGGGCGTGGTGGCGCACGCCTTTAAACCCAGCACTTGGCAGGCTGAGGCAGGAGGATCACGGCAGGTTCGAGGCCAGCGTACGCTACAAAGGAGTTCATAACGATTTACATAGTGAGACCCTGTCTCAAAAAAAGTGAAATAAAATAAAGCTTTACTGAACTATTCTGTTTTAAGAAAAGCCTTCTCAGTGACGCGTGCCCCGAATCTATAACGGAGACAGCGGAACTAGGTGCTCCGAGACTAATCTCCCAGTGACTCCCAGCCCTCACTGCACGTCAGAGTCGCATCGCATTAGAACCTCTAAAAGGTATTGAGGCCTGGGCCCTGCCCAAGCCCATGGAAATCCCCAATGGTGGACTTTGGTGTCGGTATTTTTTGTAAAGGTTCCCGGGTGCACCGCAGTTGGGAACCACCGCCCAAGGGGCTGTCTTTTCAAGGCTAACGTGGTTGACTTTTGAGAAAGCCTTCTGGCTTGAGTTGGCCAAAGGCAATCAATCCTAATTATGAACCCTCATTTAGCTCATTTAAATTACAGCTATAGAGCGAACAGCTCTAGAGACAGTGCTGAGATGACGTACATGGGGCCTGGAGGTGAACCTATTCTGTAAATCTGGCCAGTAGTTTCTGCTTCCTTTCCCATCTCCACAGTTAGTCCTTTTGTCCTTGAAAAAGACTTGGTAGCAGAGTGTAGAGTGGGCCTGGGGGAGGCGGGCGGGAGGTGACCACTCTGGAGATGGGTTAAAATAACGTTAGCTGATTCACTGTGACCATAGATGAACAGATTCAGATCTTTTTATACCTCAGTTGCCCTATTTTCAAAAACAAAACAGGCTGGAGGTGCAGCTCAGTGATAGAGTGCCTCCCTAGCATACAAGCCTTTGGTTCTATCTAGCACTACAAATAATAAATAAGCACAATAGTGTTATATACCTAGCAGCACTGCTATAAAAAGTAATGTTTTGGAAAATAGTTTGCCAACTGTAAGTCGCTGTAAAATCATGAGGCATTTTTATTACAAAGCACTAGATATGGATATGAAGGGAACTGTATAAAAAGAGAAGGGAATCACCGGGAATTAAGTGCCTCATACATGTCAGCCCTTAGACTGAGCCTATTTACATGTGTTTGTTCCTTGAACCATTTTGAGGTGATAACTTATAGAGCCATCCATCAGTTGTCACAAGGTTGTTTTCCAAGAGTCACAGACTAATCTGGGCATCAGCAGATGTGGCAAATACAAATGCTGAGAATTTAAAGGACATTTGACTCAACAGCTGTGAAGTAATCCAGAGTTTTGGATATGATAAGACAACATGGTATATAGCTCAAAGAGCATGCTCTGTGTGTCGGCAGGGCCTGAATTTGGCATAATTTATTGAGCATCTACTGGGTATCATGTGCTGGGGATACAATGTTAGAAACACAGATCCTTACACAACCTGCGGGAGAGGCAATTAAGCAGCATAAAGGCAATTACGGTGTAGGGATAAGGGTTACCAACAGAGGGCGCACTGAATACTCTAGAAGCATATGGGGTGGCTCCTAATCCAGCCTAGAGGACAGAGAAAACCTTCCTTGAAGAACTTTTCCAGACACAGGGCACAGGACTGTGTGATTAGAATATAGAGGAGTGAGTGTAAGGTAGGAAAAGGGACAGAAACCAATTAAAGGGCTTGAGTTAAACCTTTACAAGCCATATTAACAGGCCTGAGTAAATCCAAGAACACTGTTTTAATGCAAGGGAAGCAGTGAAAGGACTTTATGCAGGAAATTGGAAGAGGTGATGGTGCCATGACCTACTATTACATTTTAGAAAGATAACTGGCTGCCACACTGTAGGTTGGATTGGAAAATGGAAAGATTAGAAGTAAATTCAGGTAACAGTTGTTAAAAGAAACCCATGCAGGTGGCAACATAAGACAGTGGTGACCTATACTCAGGTAGTGGCAATGGAAATAAAAGTTGGGATGGGTTTGAGGTGGAATATTATATGAGGTGGGCAAAGGGTGCTAAAATGTGGCCAGGAGGAGGGGAACAATCAGGAGTATGATGTCATGGAAGCCAAAGTGAGAGTATTCCAAGAAAAGAGTATTAATTAAATACCATTTCTAGGTCAAGGAAAATAAAGTGTTTACAAGATTTATAATGAAGTAAAATCTCAGTGGCATGGGAGGTGAGTGGGGGAGTACTGGCACCTAAGTAGAGTACTCCAGGACAAACACAGATCAGCCAGAAAGAGGCAGAAAAGGGCAATCTAGGGCGACAGCACTACATGGCGATTGCTCTTTGGAGGTACTAAAAGTAACCGTGAAACTTGGACAGTTATTTTACCCATTTCCTCATTTATAATATGGGGACAGATAGTACTGATATTATTTATTTTACGAGGTTGTTGCTGAGATTGAATTTATGGAGAATACCTAGTGCACATGAAGGACTCAGTTAATGATGGTTCACTCCCCTTATTAAAACATCACAAAGAAACAACACTTAAAGATTTTTTTAAAAAACAGATTTAATTTCTTTCTAGAAATAGTGTACTGATTTTACAGATGTCCGCATTTGGTTTTCTGTTCACCAAGATGATGTCGGTACAGCTGGTGAGATTCAGCACACCACCTCCTGTCCTCCTGCCTCTGGAAGACAAGCCAGACTGCAGAGGGCACCCACACAGAAGCTAACAACTCCAAAGGACAAGACAAAGCAAAAAACGATTTAGTGTGACCCAGTGTTCCAACATGCCCGATTGTTATATCAAACACGGTAATTTGGGGCCCTATGGGAGACAGACAGGGGAAACCATTTGCATACAGTATGATGGAGTTTACAAACCAGTACTTTACCCTCCAATGAACAAGTTTCTGTAGAACAAAATGCTATTTTAAAAGCACATGATCTGTACAGTTGTTTTACCTTGTATTTTTTGTAAAAAAGTATCAAAACCTTGTCTTTAAATATATATATATTTATACAGGTGGGTTTTTTTAAAATTACTTTTTATAGCACAAAGTGTTTGCAAATACAGAGGGTTTCTGGTGACTCTTGACTCTGCACATGGTGCACAGCCTGAGCGAAATTTCCTGATGCTTTGTTAACCGAAAGTTTGAAGCTGTTTCCTCTACCTTCTAAAATCTTCATTATCCTGAAAATTCTGAGTACCCTAAAAATATAATGAGACAATTCTTGATTCTCTATTTTCATGCATTTATGGGAAAGGAAATTCTTTATTCTAAAACTTTAAACTGCTAACTCACTTATATTCTGTGAAATGATGAGTGCACGGCTGGAGTGGGGGGTGCCTCACATTCCTGGGGGATCCAGGTGCCCCTCTCCCCATCCCTCTCGTTCCTGACTGTACAGTGATTGGGATCCGCTCTCCAGGCCATGTCTTTCCAATTTCCAGTTTCCTTTCTCGCAGTTCAGAAAATCTAAGAGGGTCCGGACAACATGGCATGCTTCTGTGAAACTCTCACTGCCTTTTTAGTAGTTTTCACCAAATGTAGATCAGAAATCTGACTCATATATATGAAAAACAATCAACACCTCCCTGTGGCCACTGGAAAGCTTGAGGCTGAATAGTGTTATGTCTACAGAGTGCTGGCAACACATCCTAAGATCCACTCAGTGTGCTGTACAAAATAAATGACCAAGAGATGTTTGCTTAATTAAATCAAAAATAAGTCTTTTATAAAGTGCTTATGTTGAACCTGTCTTTCCATTCAGCCACATTTCTTAGTTAATCCACTTGAGTCTTTCATCCCACTTATAATGAACTACATTCAGTTCGTTAAAGTTCTCACTCTGGTTCATGCCTCAGAGCTCAGTGTTTCCTCTGCCAGAAGCAGCCCAGATACCCTGTAATGGTTGATACATTCTGTCAACGTGAGAACTGAAGTTTAGAAGTTTAACTAAGTGACTCAGCAGGGGGCCAAGGTCCTCACTCTGTAAACATCCTGAGCTTGTGCAGGTGGAGGGCAAGGAGATGTGGAGCAGGGATAGCCAGCCTACAGTATAAGGGAGGAAGAGAGGCTTGCTTTCCCCCTTTGCTCTTGTGGTGTTTGCTGTCTTCTGCTGCCTTGAACTGTTGTCCCTCACCACGCCACCTTGCCTTGGAGCCAGCTGATTATGGACTGAAACCTCCACAAACTGTGAGCTAAATAAACCTTTCTCTCTTTAACTTTGGGTGTCAGGTATTTTGTCTAAGCAACGAGAGAAAAATAACTTTAACATACCCCCTTCTTAACTTTTAGGATTTAGCTTAAGGTTATTTCTCCTATAATTACCGCATTCTTCCTCTCCAAAGGTAGAATGACCTCTTTTCCCTCTTAGTACTCTACATGAAAACTGTTCCTCTTTTGTATTCACAGACGTCCTCTACCATTACTGAGAGATCTGTAAGGACAGCAAACATTTAACTGACCTTGACATCTGTAGTGCCTGGTATACTGCTGGCACCTAATAAATGGTTTTAGGGAATGAATGTAAAGCACTGCAATCACATAGGGATAACTGAAGGTATAGCTAGTATTTATTGCCATAAACTTAAATCCTCTTATTTCCTTTTTGCCAGCCAAGGTTACAGTTACTTCAATCTGTTTTATATATAATCATGCTATCAAGAGTAAAGTTTTAGTTTTCCCTATTTATGGAAAGCCTTTTCTACCAGTGGCCAAATCCAGCAGAAAGACAGGATAGGAAGCAGGTTTGAAACAATGTTCAGGGAGCCCAAAGTTGTCTCCTGGAGAAGGAAAGGGAGGAAAAGGAGGAGGCTAACTTCTTTTTTTATATAAAGGGAATATTGTCTACTGCCCTGCTGGCATTTTCTCTTAGCTTTCTTCCAGCTCTATGGTGCAATGACTTTATGATTTATAGCCAAAAACATTTGGCTATAAATATACATGCATGGGGGAGGGAAATGAAAGTATACCTCAAACAAGGCTCAGAAAGCCTCCAAGTATAGGAGGAAGGTGGATCTGACTCCTTTGATTTTATCTAGTTTACTGCCATGTAACATGTATTTATTTGTCTATTTGTTTCTTGTAGGTTCCTCCCATAGCTTCCTCTTTCACACTGCAGTTGTAGCATATTCAGGAAATAGGAATGTCTCTGAAAGAATTGTAAATTTCATCATTTTGAGGTCTCAGGCTGTAAGTCCTGACCTCAATCATCATCTTTTTTTTTCTCTGAAGGACAGGATCTGACTAAAAACTTTAAAACTATGCATTAGCCACGTTATCATGTAATTTCCTGTGGAAATTCAGTTTCTTTGGAAGTTTATAACATAAAAAGTCGCTTGTTTTATGTAAATTTCATCACTTTTCTTGTAAAAAATAATTTTACTTTCCACTCTTAGTGAGTAAGCTCCATAGGAGTTGGCCACCTGGTCTTAACATTTTGTTTAGTATGAGTCTAGGTCAACTGTATTTACCCTCTCAATGAATGTCTCAGGACCATCACCACATGTCTATCATGAAGCAGTTGTAAGATATAACTCCTTAGAAGCTCTGGAACATGGTTGTTTTCCTAGAGGTTAAGGAGACCACGAGTGATGTAGAGCAGGTCCTAGGAACAGGATGATAGAACTCCAGATTGTCTGCCCAGAAACTGAAAATGCTGGTGAGACATCCAAGCTTCAGAGTTAGGGGTGTTAGAGGGTAGGAGTAGGGAGACATTGCTTAAGTGTGTCAAGTTCCAGGTATATTAAGGTCAGATACAGGTTGTCTGCTCCTACTTGAAGCCAAACGTTTCCATGTTGTACGGGTACCTGGTTGTCTAGTGAGAAGGAGTGGCAGAACAGCAGAGTTAAAGAAAGACCACGCTTTGTATAAAGAAGCCTGTGTGGACTGAATTCCTTCTGGGACTGTGGGGTATGTATCCAGTGGGAGAGCCCACAGACAGAAAATACACTTTTCCTTACCTCACCCCAGGCCAAGGAAAAAAGCAAAGAAGGTATCAGTCATGAAAAACAAAATCTGTACATATACCCAGAGTTTTTCCTTTTATTTACAAAGCAAAAAACCAAATCCCTGTGTGAATATATGCTATAATATTGCATATGCTGTTTCCCCTCAAATAGGATTTCAGGTTTGGTCACTTTTTCTGACTTAAGCCAAAATTTACTTTTTCTATGAACATATGAAAAAATAGGTAAGGAACCTATTTTTTTTTTTTTAACTTTAAAAGCCTTTCCCCAGCTAAAAGAAATGGTAGAGAGGGAGGGGAAGAGAGAAATGGAGATGTAATAAAACCTACTCCACCATCTTATCCTCATCTATAGCATGTCTCAGAGATTCAATGCCTCAGCCAGTCCGCACAACAAACTTGGGCTATTCTACCTATGTCTCCACTGAGCTCTCTAAGGATGGCATCCTTCAGGGTACTTCAGAGGAAGCTTACTTTATTCAGTCCCAGTGCCCTGACAGAAAGTAAAGAAGTCACTCAAAGAGCTGAACGTTAAAACAAGGACTTGCTTTGTTCTGACAAGCACATGTGTTCTGTCTTTTGAGCCTATTAGAACTTCCGGCGCTGTATAACACTGCATCTGTATGTTGACCTTAGCCACAGACAGGAAAGCCCAGGTGGAAGTCACAGCAGCCACAGGTGAAAAGATCTGCCTCTTCTATCACATGTTTTCGCAAACCATGGTATCAGTTTTTGGAGTCACTTTCAAAGGTTTCTCCAAAAATTGCAGATATCCTTCTTGTGGACAGTTTTAAAATAAATTTATGTATTTGAACAACAGCCATAGATGTGCCTCTTCTCTACAGATTTTTCTCTCTCACACACATACACACATAAACACACACACAGTCTGTGGGATGGGCCAAGCATACCAAAAATAAATACTTTCACTTCTCTAAATTATTTATAGAACTAATCTTATTTTTGAAATATGTTAATAAATAATCTAAATGGGGGAGGGAGTTGAAGTGTTTTTTTTTTTTTTTTAACTTATGTTGATGGATAGCCACAAAGCATAATCATTTTATTTACAGAAACAAAACCCCCAAACCTAAAAAAAAGTCCCCCCAAATCAAACATCCTCTGTAAATATAGTATTTAAAGGATGAGTACGGTACTGTACCATTGGCCCCCGTTTGGTTATGTACATTGTGTTAGTCACTCAGCAGTAGCCGTTCCATGAATTCCTCATGGGTAGTGCAACCGTTAAAAAGTGTATAAAACATTATACATATAAAAACTCTCACATCCTTTGGATGTTTGCAGTTCGTCATAACTTTGTGGTTACCTTTCCGCAACATAAATTTTTAAAAAGTTACACACACATACATACTCACTCACACAGACCCATATTCAGAAACCCATCCATCCAGCCATTCATCATCCAGAGAGAGTAGTGCATGGGACTGAACTCCAGGAGGCACGAAGGGGGTGGTCCCATCTTCAGGGCAGGCCATCATCTTCAAGGCTTAATGCCACTCGCTGGGGAGATAGACCAAAGAAATCATCATTAGATCCGTAAGAGCTACTCTTCATTATTAAAGTACTAGACATGCTATTATTTTACAGGTAGTGGCTCACATAATCTTCAAACTATGTCAAGAGACAAGATTTATCTTGTATTTATTTTTACTTATTTTACAGATGAGAAAACATGTTCATTGAGTAGTCTTTCCCCTGGATGATCCCAGAGCTATATAGCTTCTTTCATCATTCTATCCTATTTCTGTCAGAGAGGGCAGGAAAGATCACAACTTTTCTCCCTTACAGGATTTTAGGTGGGGTCAGCTTTAGTGGGTTAGCTCTGTTAAATGTTAACTGCCAAGCTAGGCACAATGTATCCCCAGGATGCTACCCATAATTAGGTAGTAACACACTGTAGCCCTTCAAACAGAAGTAGGAGGTAGTACAAATTAATTAAATTCAAGTCCCCTCTCCCTCATCCCTATTTTCCAGTCACCGAGTGCTAGACTCCCTTCTGCTACAAATGGCTGACCCGTAGATGGTGAGTTCACTAACCCCTGCGTCCGTGTATTCCCTGGGGACAGTAGATTTAAATTCTTTCCTATCCTAACGTGAAAGCTGTTTCTTTAGATCTTCTGATATTCCCTGATTCTATGTTTTAGACTCAGAGTTCCACACAGGATAACCCTTGACTTCTACAGTGTTTGAATCCCCTCCCTTTTATTCTGTCTTTTTGTTTTTTTCTCCTCTAGGATATACCTGTCATTTTCCCCAGCAGGTCCTGACATAATCTTGCTTGCTGCTCTTCCATTTCCTGGACACCCTCCTTTGGACAGACCCAAGTTTCATTATCTTTCTCACAGTATGTGAATTGGGTGAGCCAATTTCTCTGGGCCTTAATTTCATCAAATGGGAATGACAGGACCTATCTCCTACGTTTGATGGGGGCCAAATGAAACAATGCATATAGAGTATTTAACATAATACCTAACACACATGGGGTTTGAAATATTCTATATCAACCTAAGCAGCGAAGCATAAGCCCCTTCCTACATAAGATTAAAAGAAACTCCACTCCCTTCAAGTCCTCTGTGGGTTACTTGTGGTTTTCCATGTATGTCATGGCTGTGCTCCATTAACGAAGACCTTTAAGACCATCTTTTAGTGCAGTCACCCAGTCTCTACAAGACAAAACTCTAGGCCAAAGACAGGCCTCGGTAGTGATGGCAGAGCTACCTGAGAAAGGAACAGGAGACACATGGGTGAGAATACTGAATTCCAGAGCTTTCCAAGGCTATTTACCCCACAATAGTGGGAGGAGCATGGGCCTCTGAGTGGAGTTTGAATCCTGGCTGTGCCACTTCCTGGCTATGATCTTCAGTGAGTTATTCAATTTCTATGAGTCTCAGTTTTCTCATCTGCAAAATGGGGCTGATCATATGACCTCTGACTGTGAAGATTAAATGAGAAAGTATATGTGAAACACTGAGAACAGCTCTGACACATAGTAGGTGCACCCAAAATATTAATTTTCTCACTGTTATCTCTATTTTTATGCCACTGGCAGGAGCTTATTACTTGGGCCTTAGACTCATCATGGGTAACTTCTGAGTCATTTCCTCCTCTGAAACAAGGCCACTTTACAAGTATAAATTGCTTTGTAATTTACAAACTGCTCTCACACGTGCTACCTCACTTGAACTTCCCAAACTCAGCAGGCAGATGGAATAGGAGTATTCTTCTCATTTTACAAAAAACAATTAGAAAGACGTAAGTGACTAAGGTCCCATGCTACAGAACGACAGGACTGTGAGTCACCTTTTTACTCCAAGCTCAATGCTTCTTGCACTGTGCTTTTCCTGATCTTCAAACATCTGTTAAGCAGCTGTTCACTGGGGCTGGCTGAGGTCAAAGATCCTCAACACCACCTGCTAATCCTCCTCACTTGCTCAACTTTGTCTTCAATAGCTCCCCTTTATCAACAGTTTGCTTCAGCAGGAACTCTGTCTGCCCCACACTCAGTCACCTTCTTCCACATGCCCATTTCCTTCATCTGTGGCAATCCCATGTTTCCTCCTTGCCCCGACACTCAGTTTACAGTTTACAGCCTTCCAGAACCAGAAAGCCTTCTAGGATTGGCTGCACCTGCCTAGGTTCAGGCCCTCACTCACCAGCCCCTCAAGGTCAGAGTGGCACTGCCCTACCTTGCACTTGACGACAGGCAGCTCGGAAAGAGGGTTCTTCGGGAGTTGGTGCAGCTGTGACCTTGGTTCTCCCGGCAAGACAAAAAGCTCCTTGAGGGCAGGGGCTGGGTCTTCCAGTGCTCTGGTCTCCCCAAGACAAGGCTCTGCCCACAGTGGGCGATCAAAGCTTCTGATTGCCTGACAGGGGGATGGACCGGATGACCTCTGAGGTCACACTCAGCCCCCTGACTCTGCTATACAACAATGACACCTGCTCAAGTCACTTCATTGTCCTTGTTCCCCCAACAAGCCATGCTCTTTTACTTGTAGGCCTTTGCACATGCTTCTGTCTGCAGTGCCACTTCCCTCCTTCTCTGTCTGGAAAACTGCCATTGATCTTTCACAGACAGTTCATCATTATTTCATTGTGAGGCACTCCTTGTCTCTTTCTCCCGATACTTAATAACTCCCTTGATGTTTCCACATCATCTGTTCAACAAATATTGTTGAAAGTCAGCTAAGCTGTACTGGGTGCCAGGAAGACAGACTAATCGACAAGATCCTGCTCTCAGGGATCTCATGTTCTAGTGGGGAGACCACAAGATAAAACAATTGGACTGGAGTGTGACAGTGCTGGGACGGTGAGAGCCCAGGGGACTGTGGGAGGACAAAGCAAGCTGGGGAAAACTTCGTGGAAGGGACAACTGAGCTTCCATCACAGCACTGAGCACACAGTGGTAAAATTATACCTGAGTATCTCTAACTCCCCCACCAGCAAATTGGGAACAAGTAATTCTTTACTTACATTGGCACATTTCATGTCTAACATAGTGCTTGGCATATAAGTGGCATGCAGTGTTTGTTGAGATGACTGCATTCAAATTAAATGGTCAGTTACCCTTTCAGGACAAAGGTTCTGAAAAGTACTCAGCAGAAAGAAAGGCATTTGGCTTCTTTACTGCCAGGAGGAGCCTAGGACCCTGCTACCCCAACCACCTACCTCAGCATGTCTTTGTTCCCCAGGATCTAGAGCAGTGGTGGGAACCTACAGCATCTGTGCTACAGTGGGCTGCTGGTACCATTGAAAGCTGTAAAAGGTTCACCATCACTGGTCTAGACAGTGCCTGGTACGTGGTAGGTTCTTAAAAAATGGTGAAGGAATGAGAAAGGGAGGGACGGAGGGAGGAGGGAAAGGAAGACGTTCTCCCAGCAAAGGATACTTACTGCCGGGTAGACATGGCCAATCTGAGCAGTCCTCCCTATATGGAGCTCATCTTCATCTTCTTCTTCTGTTGTTTTCCTATAGACTGGGTTGTCAAAATTCATGCTCTTTGTGTTCTTCCGCTTCCAGTTTCTCCAGATCAGGTAGCCGCTCAAGCACAGCAGGGCTATTACCGCTGGAGGAAGGGACATATTACTCTGGACATCCAGGAATCTCCAGCCCAGTGCCCAGACATCAAAGCAGATACTGCCATGTCTGCAATATTACCAGCCCTTTCTCCTCAGACAGTGTTTCTCCGAGCTCCTTTGCTGCTTGGAAGATTTTCTCTCTTCCAGTGACCTCTCCTCCTTTGAGATCCAGCTCAAAGGGAAGTCTGCCCCAGCTCCACCACGCAGTCTGCTTCTTCATGTGCACATCTAGGCCACAATATTTTACCTTACCTATCTTTACTCCAACTAGACTGAGCCATTTGAAGACAGGAACTGTCTCATTTATCTCTCTGTGCCCAGTGCCTAGCACTGGCGAGCTGCTCAGAGACAAGTGCTAAATGAATGAGTGAATTTTTTTTTTTTTTTTACTTTAAAGAGAAAAAAATGAAACAAAATTTCAAAACAAGATAATAGGAGGGTAAAAATGGTTAATACACTGCATATTAATATCTTAAATTAGTTACTCAGAGTACAAGATATTGGCATTTAACTGTCCAATATTAGCACAAACTTTTCAATGAACTAAGAGAAATTAATACCATAACTGTCTATCAGATAGATAGATAGATAGATAGATAAATAGATAGATAGGTATCTGGGTTTTTTTGTTTTTTTGTTTTTTTTTTTGCTTTTCCCTTCCTTCTTTTACCCATTCACCAATCCCAGTTTCTCTTTCCTTTTTTCTTCCTATTTTACAATATATATTGTTTTTTTTTTTGGTTTTTTTTTTTTTGGTTTTTCTCCGGTACCGGGAACCGAACTCACGACCTTACGCTTGCCAGGCAGGCGCTTTGCCGCTGAGCTAAATCCCCAGCCCCTACAATATATATTGTTAATTTTGGATCTTATTTACTCTTTCAGCTTCTCATACTAGGAAGAGAATACAATGTTTACACATGTGCACATGGTGAGTATGGTCTCAAATAGCATCTATTTACCTATAAAAGTCTCCAGTTTATCCTTCTTTATGGCTGAGTAGTACTCCATTGTATAAAAAGACCACATCTTTTTTATCTGTTCCTCAGCTGATGGGTGTTGGGGTATTTCCAAGATTTAGCTATTACAAATTGTGCTGCTATAAACATGGGTGCACATACATCAATGTGGTACAATGTTTTAAATTCTTCTGTAAAGATACCCAGAAGGGGAATCCCTGGATGGATTAGAACCTCCAATCCTAGTTTTTTGAGGAATCTCCACACTGATTTCCACAGTGGTTGCACCACTCTACACTCCAACCAACAGTGGAAAAGGGTTCCTTTTTCCCCATGACCCCTTCAGCATTTGTTATGGGATGATTTCTTGATAATAGCCATTCTTTCTGGGGTGAGATGGAATCTCAGTGTTCTTTTAATTTACATTTCTTAAATGACCACTGATGTTGAACGTTTTTTCATGTATTTATTTGCTATTTGTATTTCTTCATCTGAGAAGTGTGTGTTCATCTCAGATGTCCATTTTTGGATTGGGTCTTTGAATTTGGGGGTACTGATATTTTTAATTCTTATCCTGCTCTTCTTTTTCTAGAAGTTTGAGGTTCACCATTAAGTTGTTTATTTGTGCTTGCTGTTTTCCTGATATGGGTATTCACTGCTATAGATGTACCTCTTAGGACTTTCATTGTGTCCCATAAGTTCTAGCATGTTGTATTGTCATTATCATTTAACTGTAGGAACTGTCTAATTTCATCTTAAACTTCATCGTTGAGTCATTGGTTGTTCAGAAGGGTGATATTTAATTTCCACGTGTTTATGAAGTTCTTGTGGTTTCTTTTGCCATTAATTTCCAATTTCATTGCACTATGGTCTGATAATATGCATGGGATAATTTCAATTCCTTTGCATTTACTTAAATATGTTCTATGAGTTAGTATGTGGTCTGTTTTGGAGACTATTCTGTATGCACCTGAGAAGAATGTGTATTTTGATTTTGTCGGGTAGAACACTCTGTAGATAGCTACTAAGTCCATTTGTTCAAAAGTTTGGTTCAGTTGTAATATTTCACTGTTGATATTTTTGTCTTGCTCATGTCTATTTGTGACAGTGGGGTATTGAGTTCCCCCAATACAACTGTATTAGTGCTTATTTGATTTTTCATGCCTGTTAATACTTGTTTTATATAGTTGGGTGCACTGGTATTTGTTGCACATATATTTATGATATCTCCTCCTCTTGGATTGCTCCTTTTACAAGGATGTAGTGACCTTCTTTGTGCCTCTTAATCAGTCTTGGCCTAAAATTCACTTTGTTTGCAAATAAAATAGCTACCTCTGTTTTTTTTTTTCTGGGTTCCTGTCACATGGAATATTGTTTTCCATCCTTTGATTTTTAGTCTATAATTTTTTTTTAATTAAATGTGTTTCTCATAGGCAGAATATTGTTGGATTTTGCTTCTTGAACCATTCTGCCAGTCTGTGTCTTTTGATATGTTTTGATGGTTATCAGCGATATGTATTGACTTATCCTTGTTATGTTACTTTTCTGTTTATGACTCACCTTCCTTTTTTTCCCCTTCTTCTGTTTAACTGTTTGCTTTGCCTGGTAGATTCCTTCCCTTGGGGTTCATGGAGTTATAGTCCTTGTTATCTCTTTCTCTAGAACATCCTTCAAAACATTTTAGAGTGCTGCTTTGGTGGTCATGAATTTCCTTATATGTTCTTTGTCATGGAAGTATCTTATATCTCCATCTGTTTTGAATGAGAGTTTTGTGGGGTACGTCAATCTGGATTGAAGTTCGTTTTCCTTTCAAACTTGAAATACTTCACTCCAAGCTCTCCTTGGCTTGAGTGTTTGTGTTGAGAAGTCAGCTGTAATTCTGATGTGCTTTCCCTTATAGGTGATTTATTTATTTTCTCTAATGGCTTTTAAGATTTTATTCTTTTGTTGAATTTCTGGAATCTTGACTATGACATGCTTGGCTGTAGATTTCTGTATGCCTCACTTATCTGTATGTCAAATTCTTTTTTCCTGCCAAGGAAGTTTTGTGCCATGACATCTGTGAACAGTTTTTCTTTTTTATATCATTTGTGCTATCTCCTGCTTTTTCACTGACTCCAATTAATCTTAAGTTATTCATCTTTGCCTCATGTAGCAGCTGCTGTATTGATTTCTCATAGTCCCTTGCTATTTTAAAGAAATCTTTCTTTTCATGATTGCTGACCACAAGCTTGTCTTCTATATCTGAGATTGTGTCCTCACACTGGCTTAATCTGCTGTGGATACTTCTAATGGAAGTTTTACTCTCCTGGATATCTGCTTGAATTTGCCTTATGGATTCCATTTGTTTCCTATGCTGAGCATTCATGGCTTCCATCATTTTCTTAAGCTCCTCTACTTTTTTGTCTGTATCTACTCTAGAGTCACTAAGCATGGTTTTCATTATGGACACCAGTGCTGCAGTTATCTGAGAAATTATTTCTGATTTGATTTTTTTCTAGAGCCTAATTCAATTGCTTTGTTGTTAGCACTTCAGAGAGGCCAGGTGGGTGGCTTTCAGATTGCCCCATCTCATTGCCCCTGGGTTTGCCTTAGGTGAACTGAGTGTCTAGGGTTGCATCTTGTTTAAGTGTCTTATCATTTTCTTTTCTTTTTTTAGTTAAATTCCTGGGGTGATGCTTGTAACTTGCCTATGGTCAGTTGCTTCATTGCTAGTATTTAGAAGCATTAGGAAATGGCTATTTCTTCGAGGCATTTTCGAGGTATAGCTAGTGTTTTGAGTTTTGAGTCTGTAGCAAGATCCTACCTCTTCAATTTGTTGGGGATGAGAAGTTGCTCCCTATTTGGCCCACACCCTGGCTCTTTGGCACTGTGCCACAGTATTTTCTGTGACCCTTAGTCAATCTCAGTTTTGGAATACCAGAAAGAATAGCTGTGTAGAATATTATGTCACTTTTGGCTATAGTGGTACCATCCGCAATAACAACAGTATCAAACATAGCCTACAAAATGACAAACTGAGCTAACCATTAATTTGCAACCTTAAACTGTATGAATTAGACTTGTAGTTATATAACAAAATGGAAAACAAACCAGAAAATTATATGCAGTACAAAAATCCTTAATATGTCAATTTGCCCTCAGGCATTAAAATTTAAAATAGGTTAGGGAGAAAATAGAGAAGTGGAAGAAGAAGAGATTAGAAATAAGGCCAGAAGACAGAGGGATCACACTAACTTTGGGAAACTAGTGCAGAAGACTGGAGGGAAAGAGCGAAGGAAGCGATAAAAAGAAGAACAGAACAGAACCACAAGGAGGCCAGAAACTATGTTCATACTCATATAAAAATAAGATCAAACAATGAAGGAAAAAAATGAAAACAGAAAACAAAGACAAAAATAAAACTACCACCACCACAACAAAAACGAGAGAGAGAAAAAAAGAAAAAAGTCCACTTCTAGGTATGCCTCTGCTGTCACTAGTAGATAACATGTGGAGACAGAATCTAGATCCATGTTGATTTATCCCAGCAAGCCAGCAGTAGCTTTTTGGTGGGGTAGTGGATAATCCCAGTGAGCCTGCACCTTCTAGCCAAGACCAGACTCATTCAGCCTGCAGCTGTCAGTGCATCTTCCCCAGGCCTGAGCCCAGTTGGGAGCCTCTAGATAGAGCTGGTAGGTTCTCTTGAGTTCTGAGCTCAGCTGGCTACCTCTCCAAGATGCCTCCTGGCCAACTGCTCTCTCTGAAGGAATGAATTTATATCCTTTGTCCCAATGCTGTGGCTTCCCTGAATTGCTAAGAAAACCATTCCCTCATCAAATGGGAGGATGGAAGGGGGAAGTGGGTGGAATATTTCTTTCCAAAGCTGGAGCTCCACCAGAAGAGCATTTCTAAAAGGGAACACAGAAGGGTAACACAGGCTCTGGGTTAGAATAAAGGAATACCCTAATGAGTAAAGGGCAGCGCTCTACGGCAGAGCTGGGCAAAAATGTGGCAGGCAGCTTTACAGGTAGTAAGCAATCACTTGGAGCCTCTCAGTGAAGGCTGGATGATCACCTACCTAGGATGCTTGAGAGGGTGGCTACTTGAGTAAGACTGCAATAATTGATACCCATTAAAGATAGGAATGAGAGAAGAATGCTCAGTATTGCTCCTGTTTATTGTCCCAGCAATCTAATTGTGCAATACGAACAGATAAAAAATTGACTGGAGCATATAAATATAGGAAAGGGAAAAAGCCCAATGACTATTAACAGATGTTTATACACATGGAATACATATTACTAACAGATGTTTGTATGAAGCAGGTGAATAACTATTGGAAATAATGTTAGTTCACCAAGAATCAACATAAATGAACATTAAAAGATCAGTAGCTTTCATTTCAATCAGCACTAACCAATAAGAAAATGTAATGGAACAAGAATACCTTTATAACAGCCCAACAAAAAGTATAAAGTACCTGGGATAGCCTAACATGAAATATGTAAGTATTATGTGTTCTATAAAATTCTGCTACTAAAAAAATAAGAAAAAATTTTAAATTCTACTAAAGGACATAAAAGAAATAAATAGATATCATGTTTCTGGGTGGGAAACTTGAACATTCCAAAAAATGTAAATTCGGGCTGGGGATTTAGCTCAGCGGCAAAAGCGCCTGCCTGGCAAGCGCAAGGTCATGAGTTCGGTTCCCGGTACCGGAGAAAAACCAAGAAAAAAAAATAAATAAATAAAAAATAAAAAAAATAAAAAATGTAAATTCTCCCCACATAAATCTACACATCCAAAGCAATCTCAATAAAAATTCCAAAATAGTTTTTAAAAAATTGATGATTAAAGTTCATCTAGAAGAGAAACCAAATAAAAATATGAGAAACTGTTGTGAGTATAACGTGTCACATACTGTTATTTGTACATAAAAATTGATAATTTGTGGAGTAGAGTCTAGTATGTATAGGAACATAGTTTATAAAGATGACAAGTCAAGTCAGAAAGAAAAGTAGACCATTCACAATGGTTTGGGAGGCTGGGGACACATCTCAGTGATAGAATACTTGCCTAACATATGTGAGGTCCTGCATTTAACCCCCATTACAAAGAAAAAAGCTTTAGAAAAACAAGATATGTATGTAGAAAATATCAGGAGAGATTTTAACAATTGAGAGTGAGGGGTAGGCATTACTAAGCAAGACACAAAACCCAGAATGCCTACAAAAGAAGACTAACATCTAATACATGAAAGTTTTAAATTTATGCATAGCAAGATACTGAAAAGAAATTTTAAAACCTATTGTTAGGCTGGAAGAAACTACTTATCATATATAGTATAAAAGTTTTAACATGTCTTATGTATAAATATTTCTACAAATAAGCCAATAAAAAATAAGACTGTGAATAGGCAATTCACAAAGGATAAGATGAGATAAGGTGTAGCTCAGTGTTACAGCACTTGCTAGCATGCATGAGGCCCTGGGTTTCACACCTAGCATCAATAAAAAAGTAAATAAAAAAATAAAGGATGAAATCTAAACCAATGGCTGATAAGGTTATGAAAAGTTACTCAGCCTCTCAGGGAAATAACACACATGTTCACCCCTTAGATTAGCAGAGTATATTGGGCTGGGCTGTATCTGTGAAACAGCATGTATGACTCTTTCAGAACACAATATGGTGGAATGGGGTTGTCTTTCACTCCACTTAAAATAAGAGTGGAATAACGGTCATCTCACCATATGTTTCTCCTGGAGGCTTTCAAGGCCAATTCAAATGCTATTCTCTCCAGAAGCACTCTTTCACTCTGGAGTCACCTCCACAGGACTATCATGCCACTATGTATCATGCCTCTATTATAGCACATTATAACATATATTAACATCTACATTGTATGACTGATAGTTAACCCTGAGTTAAAACCTTAAAGTCTTTTTACTCCTTGTACAGTGTCTTGAGCAGGGGAGAAGTTTCTAACACATTTACCAACTCACCACTACAATGAGGATTCCCAGGGTACCAAGTCTCTGACCTTGAAGTATTCATAGGCAAGTAAAGGACATAAACTCATCAATTCAAAAACATTGCCAAGAGATGAGACTGGTGTGAGAGGATGTGTGTGAGACTATGTGAACGTCGGGGTAGGAGAATGAATCAGCCCTGTGGTTCTATGTGTGCTTAACCAACGTTATGTTCTGATCCCTGCCATGTCCCTCTCCTGGCTTTGCTGACGCTGCCTTCACTGTTTGGATTGCTCTTGCTCTTTCTTCACTGGGCTCACCCAGCTCAAGGATCACTGCCACTAAAAAAACCTTCCCAGGCCTCTTCCCTTCTCTCCCAGTCTAAGCTAAGTGCTTCCTCTACACATCCTTAAGTGCACATAGCTTCATCTTAGGATTGACCATGTCATAACAAATTTATCTGTTTTATGTGTCTCTTCCGCAAGATTTAACTTTTATAGGACAGGACCAAGTCTTATTCATCTTTAGCCACGTCCTCTGCCCTTATCACAGCGTAACATATAGTAACTGCTTGATAAATGTTTGTTGAAAATCAAACAGTAAGAAAACAGGACAGTGTGACCTATTCAGGAGATGGCAAGCAGCTCTGCTCATAGTGCAACAAATACTTAATTTCCTATAATGCACCCGACATTGCTAGGAGTGAAGGGTAGGCAAGGTGTAAGCAAGTTGTGAGCCCTGTCCCCAGGGAGCGTCTACCTGGGTCTTCAGGTGGTGGGCGTGCCCAGTGTGAATAAGGGGTGGGAATAGATGCAGATGTGGGTTCTCTGGGACCAAAATCTTGAAAAACCTTGTATGTCAAGCTAAGAAACAGAATTAAATCATTCTGGGAGGGAGCAGGAAACCTGCCAGGGCAGAACAAGCCAATGAGGCTTGTGTGTGCCAAACTCTTTATCCTCTTAGCATCTTTCCCCAAGCCCTGGGCAGACTCCTTTCGCACTCACCTATGGGCACAATGATCCCAATGACAGCAGCGGTGACAGTTGAGCCCACCTTGCCACCTTCATTGCCATCTGCAAAACACAAACATTTACTCTATCACTGGGAATCCAAGTCCTGACTGGCCTCAAACAGTAAAAGCTACCCACTGCTTCTCCTCTTCCTTGCTCTACAAAGATGAGTCTGGCTAATGCTTAATAACTTGGACTTTCCAGATCCGAAGACTCCTGTGAGACAAGCACAAGGGTGGGGAAATTAAACCTTACAAATAAGCAGTCCAGCTGGGACCTAAACTCAGGACTTGTGACCCAAATCCCGTGCCCTCCCTGCAGCATCACAGTGGTAGGAAGCTGGGGCTGTGCATGGTAGGGTGAGCCCCTCATGCCGCTGACTGACTGGGTCAGTTGTGCTTTTCTCAGCCAGTATTTGTTGAATTGTCTCTGTCATTTTGGGGGGTCTGTCTGTCCATTAGCATTACTAGCTTAGTTTCCCTAAGTAATTAAATTAGGTCATAACAGTGTAGTAGATTCAAGAGCTCCAGGGGCAGTCTCCTTGGGTTCAAATCCCATTTCTACCACTCACTACCTGTATGACCTTGGGCAAATTTATATACAAAGTCTGACCCAAAATGTATACCTCAGGAAAAAAAAAACTTTATAAATATTTTAATGCTAAATTTATTGAGACATCATGAGATTAATACAAGTTACCTTTGGCCTCTACAATTACAAGAGGTGCTCAAAGTGGAGGCCATTAGCTTCCAGACATTTAGTAGTCTGGCAACCAGCTGAAGTGTGTATGTGTATGTAAAGATTAATAAGATAATTAATACAAAATACCCAGCACTGTACCTAGTACAGCATTGCATAGTCCAAAGAACACGGTGGGTGTGGGGTTGGGCTGAGGCCTAAATTTATCACGGCTGTGAAAGCACATTCTATACTGAAAAGTGCTTGGAAAATGCACTGTACTTTTTAAAGTATGCTGTGCCATCTTCCATACTCTTACAATCATCTTCATTATAACATCTATACAGGACTTTAGTTTAACAAGCTCGCTGAGGCATGCAGAGGAGTTATTACCCACATTTGCTCTGAGTGAGGTGACTGCTTGTGGGCAATGGTCTGGATTCTATCCTTTCAGTGCATCTAGTTCTCCAAGTCACCTCAAATAAATCTAACTATTGGCTAATGTGGATGTGCTGCTGTCCTCTTATTAAACCTCCTTCTTTAGGAGGCCTGGTGGGGAGGCTAGTCAGAGGTTCTGCCCCCAAGCGAAAGGGAGTGAAATTCCTAAGTGTTCCACTGCCTCTACTTCAGGGTGAGTGCTCCACTCTGAGAATCTGGATTCCCACAGCAGAACAGGCCCAACCAGAAAGATGTCACCTGGCTGCTTGGTGTCTGGGCCACTTATGTATAGAAAAAAATGTAAAAGATAACACCCTTTTAAATGAACTCCCCCTGTCAGGTTAATGAAATACAACAGTTCTAGCAGTGACAATTACAGCTTCTGGTGATTTAATAAGTAGTGAGCTTAATTATTTTTATAGTGGGGTTTAGAAACAGGCACCAGCAGGTTCTGGTTACAGGTGTTGCTATGTGAGCAGCTCACTGGGGCTGACAGGAGCTGAGAGCAGAGCTTTCGAACCCCGAGGGACGCCCCCTCCTGCACGCATCAGTGTAGGAAACAGACACACACCCCTGTAGCAGGGGCCGTGTGAGCACTTCCTCCTCGGCTTCTCTGGTTAACCTTGTGGAACAGGTTGGGGGTGGGTTCTTCTTTCACTTTTGTTGGAGAACAAACAGGCTCAGAGATATGATGTAGATTTCCTGCACAACCCCTATAAGTTAAGGCCACTCAAGACTCCTAAACCTCAGGCTGGCACACTCAGGTCCTCCGCTTCTTCCTAGAGACACACATTTTCAGCTCTTGTGTGATCTCTCTTCCCACACAGCCCCACCTGGCTCCCAGAGGACCCTCCCATTTCATAAAAGAATGCAAAGCTCATTTCCTCACAGTGCTGGGAATGGTTGCTGGTTGCAGGGCTCAGGGTAGACGGGCTGATGCTGGGAGCCCTGGGGACACTAACTGAGCTTGGGACCCCCGCTGTCAGGCTTGGTGTCTCTGTGGTGTGGTTCTGGTAGGTGGAGCTGTGGATGGTGGTTCCAGGGGCTCTTGTGGAGGCAGCTACTGTCCTTGTCGTAGTAGGAGCCAACGTCGTAGTTGAGGTAGATTGGGGTGCTAGAAAGGAAGACCATGGAGGTCACTTGGACAGGGTATTTTGTTGCTTTCATGATAAAAGATACCGCCTCTATGAATTACACATGGGAACTCAACCTAAGAGCTTAGCTCAAAGGCCTTCTGTGAAGCATTCCCTCATTCCCTGAATGGGCAGTGGTCTTTTCAGCCTAGTCCTAAGCACTTCCCTTTGATTGGATAAAGATGAGTCATTTTAGAAGCATTTCACCCTGCTATTGTTACATCACTGCTATAAATTCTTGCTGCACTTTAAACAACTGAACCAGGGAATCATAAACAATGCAGCCAACTTGTGCTCAAACAAAAGGCTTTGGCCATGTATCACAAGTGGGAAATAAACACAATTTCTGGGTTGAAGTCTTTTCTGGCTATTAGCCCAAATCAGGCAGCAAAAGGGCTTTATGTAGTGTTTCAGTTCTAGGTAAGAAACAGGCAAGTCCATAGTTATCTGTGTATAGATAGTGTCTGAAGCTGTGGAGATGAAGGGTTCTGAACTTAAAATTTTCAAAGGGTTCCAGAAGTCACCTGAAATTGAATTAAAAATGTTTTATCTATATGTGCATTTTCTCCTTGGGAGAAGAAAAAGCCCTGGAAGGCCTCAGGGGACATGAGCATTCAAAGAAGGTGAGACAAAGGGGGGGCGTGGAAAGGCAAGGAGCACCCAGAGAAGACAGAGAAAACCCAGGCGGGCGCCATATCACACGGCCAGGGCCCCCCCTTCCCCCCACCTGGAAGCCCTACTCACCTCTGTAGCACCTCTTCATGTCTGGGCCCAGCCACATGGTGTCAGGACAGGCACACGTGTACTTGGGAGAGTAGCTGGATATCTGAGGAGCAGGAAGGCACAGGTACTCACAGCCTCCATTGGGCTGGGCATTCAGCTGGCACGCATCTTCAGCTAATGGCAGAAAGGGGGGAAGTTAAGGTACAGACTGGGCATGCCAGGTCTTCCTACCTCCCAGGGATAATGCCACCCACTGCTCCTAAGCTTTCCCCGCTACATCGACTGGGCACCTTCCTGCACTGTACCTAATGTTTTGTTCCCACTCTCATTCAGTTCTTAGAATAATTCTGAGAGCTGGATATTATGTGCCATATTGACAAAGCCATGTAGCCTCAAAGAGAACAAACTTGTTGAAGCTATACCTCTAGGAATTTTGTAGACCAAATTTAAATTCAAGTATGGACTCTAAAACCCATGCGGGTTTTCTCCCCCATGTCACATGCCACTATCTCTCTTATTGAAATTTCCAGATCTGGAATCAGGCACTAATCTGACCTCCTCACCCTCCTTTGCTTTTCCACCTTCAAACTGGCAGCCAACACGTCAGCTACAGTTAGAGTAACTATTTCCTAGTGATAAAGGAGGAGACAACCTAATAGCAAGATTCCTGGTTTCTATTCCCAGCCAACAAGCTGACCTACTGTGTGGCCTTGGGAGACATCAGCTTATATTACTGCAAAATGGGTACAAATAGTGAATGAAAAGCAATGTGTCATGGTGGAAAGCACTTTGGAACTGAATGGACCTGTGTTTAGGTTTCAGTTGTGCTACCTGCTAACATGATTTTACCTCTCTGAGCTTCAGTTTCCTCAACGGTTATTAAGGATAGTATGTGTATTTTGTACTGGCAAGAATAGGAAATGTATTGATTTATTTATACCCAGCCTTATTTCACAAAGATCTGAAGCAAGGAGACAAAATATGCGATGATAACACATTCTACAACAAGAGAGATTGCTGATATGCCTGAAGCTGCTGAGTCACAGTGTGAGTATGAACACAGCCCGCCTAGGGGAGGCGGAGGATGGAGGCAAGAGGCCAGGGAGTCGGGGGCAGGGAGTGCTCACCTCTTGGCTGCTTCAGCTCATGGAAGATGACAATGTCATGTGGGTTATTGAGGTTCTCCGCTAGGATGGAGATTTCTAGGCCATTAAGCCGATTTGCACTGAAAATGGCCTCATTCTCCAGGTCTGTCCAGAACACCTTGTCCTGTGGGGGACAGATGCAGAGGATAGGGAGCCTAGAGTTTCAGCTTATGATGTCAGTCTGAAAACATGGCCCTAAACCATAGTGAGAAGAACTGCTCTAACCTTTCCCCTGAGCTATTCTGTCTAGATTCTCTATGGGACTGTCAGCCTGTGATCCATGAGGTACACTCTCCCAGTTTCTGTTGGAGAGGATCAGCTAGTAATTCCATGCTCTGGCCAGAAGGCTACTAACCTACTAATGGTAAATTGTGCCTGCTTCCAGGAGCCAGCAAAAACCCAAGGTTGGGTCTCCTTAGCTATTACAGGTGCCTGGGACCAAGACTGGAGGGGATGTGTGAGCTACCAAAAGATGCTGGGCCTGCCACAGCCCCTGGATGGACACACGAGTCCATATGGTTGAACTGATATAAGCCTACACAAGCAACTGAAGGTAAATCCATGCATCCTTATACGCAGATCCAGAACATACACAACCAAGCATTAATCTACACGCATAAAGTCACACTTGTACCTGAATAAGCTTGTCTAATAGTGGCATACATATTTACACTCACAAACTCAGCACACATAGCAATGCACACTTTCAGATGCATTTATACATACACGTGCACATACATGTACTTGACACATGCCGCAACTACACTCAAGCACATATACAGGTGTCCAAACACACCTGTCTTTTGAAGCAGGAGCTAGACTTCGAGGGGGAGTTCTGCTCACAACGTCAGAGCGGTGCTGAGTGAAGCTACTCCATGAAAATTCTGCCAGTTCCTACCAGAGAGCACTGTCCCTCCCTTCAGTGGCAGTCAGTTTTATGGAAGAGGTGGGTGTGTAAGAACTTGGTAGTTTCTGGCTTCCTCATTCCCCAAGAAAAAAGGTTGTTAGGGTCAGGGCACAAGAGGGTCTCGACTGCTCACCTTCCTGAAGCTTCCTGAAGCCTGGAATAGTGTCTGACTCGCTTCTCTGATCCTAGGGTCCAGCAAAGGTCAAAAGAAGTACACTGAACTGCAGAGCATCTCTTAAGCCACTTACTACATTAAAAACTTCTACAATTATGTGCATTACTTTTTCCTTTCCTCCCTTTATGGGGCATTTTCTGTGTATGTGGTACAGTACCGGCTGCTCAGGGTGCAGAGAGGAACCACCTATGTCTAGCAAATCACCTATGAGAAGGACTGTGAGAAAGTGCTCTTGGGAAATGAGCACAGGAAACTGCCAGGCAGACAATGGACTGCAAAGCCTTTTATGGAGGCAGCCTTCAATTTGTGTGCATCTTAGCTGCCTTCTCTGTTTCTTTGTTTCCCTTTGGACAAGTCTCCAGGCTTCAGCTGCCCAGCAGGACCACGCTTCCCCTCACCGGCTCACCTCAAACACAGCTATCCCAAAAGGGTGGCTCAGGAAATCAGCAGAGGAAATCAGCGTCTTTCTGTTGCCTCCACTGAAGTCAATGCTGCACAGCTCATGCAGCTTCGAGTCCACCCAGTACAAGCGCTGGTTCAGCAAATCTTGGGGAGGAAGAAGGCGAGGGATCAGGTCATCACCCTGGGACCCCAACCTGGATCTTTGCTTGTCTCTTCCCACATTCCCAGGCCTCATATTGAACCCAGCCTCTGGCAACAACCATCAAGGATCAAAGGCACTAGCACTATGACGGGACCCAGAAAAAGACCCTTGAGGCTCCAAGATCAGATGCGAGAGTAGGCTCCCGACCCAGGGAGGCAGGGCTCACCCAGGGCGATTCCGTTGGGCCATTCAATATTGTCTGACACCAGTGTTTGCCGGTCCATACCGTTGAGCCCAGACTTCTCGATCTTGGCCTGGAACCCCCAGTCAGACCAATACATGAACCTGAAAGAAGAACCCAATTTGGCTTCTTGGTGAGGACATGGTTGGGGTGGTCTGAGTTACAAAGGCTCAGCGACCCACAGAATAGTTAAGGATTATGCTTAGTGAGCACTGGAAAGCCCTCTGAAATCCCTTGGAAGGATCACTGTCTTTAGCTCATTTGAGAACCTGAAGAAAGCTAGATTCCTATGAGATCACTGAGCCTTGGCTATGTAGCCTGTGAGCCCACTGGGGCAGCTCTAAGCAGAGCCCTAGCGTGTGGCCAGGCCCAACCAGCTGTGCTCACCTCAAGAGAGTTTCTTCTGTTTAACAACTAAGCAAACAGTAGAAGGAAGAAGCCGGTGAAGCATGGTACAACTGCTGAAAAACTGATGCATCTCAAGATCTCTCTCCTGAGGAAGGGAGAGGGTCCTGTTCTGTTCGCAGCTCCTGGCCCCCAAAACTGAGCTGTGGCCAGAGCAAGGCAGTGAGGAGGTGAGGGTGCGATGGAGCCAGGTAGCTGGGGCAGAACAGATCCAGTGGCCTGGGTCTGCCAATCTTGCTGGCTGTCCTGCAGCCATGTCTCAGGTAACTCTTAACCAGTGAAGGAAGTTACAGAAAGACAGACTGGGGGCTGTGAGGGGGGAAAAGCCACTTTCTAGTAAGCAGAGACTGCGTAATGCAATAGGCCCTATGGGAAGAAAAGGGCTCCCTGCCCCTGGAGTGTGAGCAGCTGCCAGACGCCTATCTGCAGCAACCTGAGGAAAGGCCTTTCTCCTGGGAGGGACAATTCTACCAGGCAATCTCCCAAGCCCTGCTCTGCTCTGAGTTGTTCCAGTTCTGTGATAAAACGAGTGAGCAAGGCATCCAGAGAGAACCTGGCTGGTGACCAATGCCCAAAAGATCTCAAGTGTGTGTGGACGGGAGGCTGACAGGCCGGATGAGGGATACAAGTGGACTTTCTTCTTCATGGCCAGTGTCTGAGAGGCCCAGAGCCTTCTACAGCCCTCAGGATAGCTCTTGTGACAAAAACATGACGAGTGAGCACCTACATGGGGGAACGAGAAGTTTGGGTGGGGACACTCACCCTCGCAGGGGGTCAACAGCAATAGCCCGGGGTTCACTGAGGTCACGGCTGAAGAGAGTGCAGCGGCGGCGACCATCAAGTGTGGCCACTGAGATGGTCTTATTACCCGAGTCTGTCCAGTAGATATGCTTGTGAACCCAGTCCACTGCTAGGCCCTCTGGAGAGTGCAGCTGCTCACCAATGAGGACCTCCTGGTCTGCTGGGTTGCTGGCCTTGTCCATGTTGGCACTTAGGAGAAATGAGAGCTGGCCATTGGAACATGTTCCACCCACGGTCCCAACCGGAGCTTCCTTTCACTTCTTTCCGGGACACGGAAGTGGCTTTTAGAGGAACTTGGCTAACTGCCATTCAACACATTCCTTGGGCTACCAGGGCAGGGATATAGGCTTGAATCAGCACAATCTCTGGTCTAGTGGTATTGAGTTTAGTGGTAGACAGACGCTTACAGCCAGGTATAATGCAGAGCAATTTCACCAAGCCTTAGAGGCCACGGCAGCAGGGAAATGGAGACTGGGGAAGACTTTGAAGTAGAGTCCTGAAGGACTGGTTCACCAGGGGCACAAAGATAGAAAGCTGTTCAGGCAAAGTAAACAGGGTATGCACACACCCAGGGTGAGCGTGTTGCGGCCTTGTGAGATGTTCAGTGAAGTGGAGCTGGCCTGTGGGATGTAAGGCAAACGCAGGCAGCAACCACATCCTGATCGGCTCTGGGTACCATGCTAAGGTACTGGGCTGTTATCTCAGGCTAAGAGGAGAGAGTGGGCAGGTCCGAGGATGTGACGGGGTAGGTGTGTGAGACCACCTCATACCCCTGTGGAGCGGAGTGGATGGACTGCAGGGGCGGGGGTGAGAGCAAGGAAACTGGTGAGGAGGCTGTCGTGGTGCAAGATGGAGAGGCCCTCAGGGCGGGGAGTCCACTGAGAATGGACAGATGGATAACACATACACAGACCATAAGGCACCATTAGCAGGACTTTGTTTCCCAAATACTGCTGTTCCTAAGGCTTTCTTCTCCCTCAGGCCCTCTCCGGTGACTGGTTTTATAGTGTCCACTGCGGTCCACAATTCTGACTCTTGAAATCCACCCACTCCATTAAGGTCCAGACTGCAGAACCAACCAGCTGCCCTTTGAGGTTCCATGGACACTTTGAACTCAACGCACCCAAACCATGCACCCTCACCCACGTCCCCTGAGTGAACAGAATGCCCAGCCCTCACCCGCCCTCCTCCAGGGCTTCCCATCTCAACAAGCAGCATCACCATTCAAGAACTCCTCAGCTGGAGATCCCTGAGATTCCCCAAATCACCCTTGAAGTTAATTTTGACCCTTCCTCCCTCAGCCCTATACCCAGTCTCTCTCATCAAGTCCTCCTCTTACAGCCAGGCATGGTGGTACACACCTATAATCCTAGTACTCTAGGAGGCTGAGGCAGGAGGACTGCAAAGTCTGCCCAGCCCGGGCAATTTAGCACCTTAGCAAAACCCTCTCAGAAAAACAAACAAACAAAAAGGTTAGGGATATGGTCCCATGCAAAGGCCCTGGGTTCAATCCCCAGTATCAAAAAATAAAAGACAAAAAAAAAACAAACAAAAAAAAACAAAAAAAAAAACAGGGTTGGGGATTTAGCTCAGCGGCACAGCGCCTGCCTGGCAAATGCGAGGTCAGGAGTTCAATTCCTGGTACTGGGGGAAAAAAAAAAAACAACCAATAAAAACTCCTCCTCTTCCAGTCACAGCTGTAGGGCTTGCTCTGCTCCGGATGTTTCTGTGTGTATAGATGTGAACTCAGTGTGGCTCTGTGCTGGGGGAGGTAGGAATCTAGTCGTCACAGAATAGCTTGCTGTATCTGCTTCCATCCACTCATCTGCCTATCCATCCCATCATACTCCAACAGAGCCTCAGTGTCTCCCCAGTGCCTGGTGGTCAGCAGTCCTGCCAACTAGATCTCAAGCAAGAAAGGACGTGACTGCCGAGAGAACCCAGACACACAGGGAGTAGGCTGGTGGCAACGGAGACAGGGGACTTCCTAGAGTGTGTGAGGAGCCGCCCAAGTGGCAGTGTCCACTGCTGTGGCCGCAGACAGGTCACACTCAGGTGCAGGGACCCTGCTTTTCAGAATGATTCTCAGCCCGCAGGGTGGGCAGAGGTCTCCTCTGTACCTCTCCTGTCGCTATAATGGAAGTCAGTATACGAAGTGTGATTGTCTAGCCAGACACCAGTCTGAGTCATCTGAGTCCTCAGGGTCTGACACACAGACAGAGCTGCTTCGAAGGTCTTGGCTAGAGCCAGGCAGTTCTTCCTTCTGGCCTGGCCCTGATTGAACAGTTCCTGTGTCTTGTACTTCCCTGCTAGTGGTCAGACACAGCTCAGGTGTGCGAGTTCAAAACTGCTCTCCCAGCAGAGCTGTCAGCCCAGATGGCCCCAGGGGTGAAGTCCTGGTGTACCACAGTCACGATGACCCTGCATCCTTTCCCAAGTCCAGCTCTGACAAGCCTTTGAGGCAGAAGCCGCTCTTCCTCTTCTCCTGCCACCCACCCCTCACCCCCACTGCCCCAGGCCTGGCTGCAGGGGATGCGCCACTCACCTATAGATCTTGCGGTAGGAGAGGTCACACCAGTAGATGCGATTGGTGGCAACCTCCACATCTAGTGCCACAACATTCTTGAGCATGGGGATGAGGCGTGAGTAATTCCGCTTCACCAGGTCTATCCGCTGCACCTCATGCCGGTTGGTAAAGATTAGGGACGGGCTCTTGCCAGCTGCCAAGCAGGGAGGTTCAGAGAGGGTCATTGAAAAGGCAGAGAGTCTGGCGACTAAACTCTACCCCTAGTTTACAGTGTGACAGTGTGTCATTTTCCTTTGTGAAAATCTCTACCAGGTACTACAGCAGAAGAAGGGAGTATCAAGATGCAAAGCACCATGTAGGACAAAAGTTATTTTCTTTGGATTAACGACAAATTCTCTCAAATCTGTTGTGACTCCCCATTTCCTCCTCAGGCCTACATTGACGCCTTCTGCAGTACAAGACCATGTTCCCTGCTCAGCCTCCTAACCCACCTCTCTAATGCACCTTGCTTCCAGCTACCACACACCCGTGTTATCCCACCAGCGCAGGGCAGGGCTGCACTACCTCAGGCCTTTGCTTGCGTCTTCCCCTCCACCCAGGATGCATTTCTTCCCAGCAGCTATCCCCTTCCCTGTGTGGGGCTCCCTGGCTTAGTTCAAACAGGGACCACCTGAGCAAGGAAGTGCCTCAGAAAGATGGCTCTATGTGTGGGACAGACAGCAGCTCCCCAAGGAGGTTGCTGTGGGTCTTTCTACAGACATGACAAGAGGTGAAGCTGCAGAAACGGCAGGGCTGGGTAATCAAGAGCTGTGAGCTGGGTGAAATCTGTTCTCTATCCTGAACCAGTGGCAGAGGTGGGACATGTGTGACATCTGACACTGATGATATACATGCAGCTGACATAACACAACTGCCCGTGCATACACAAAACTCCTTTGTAGATTTTAGGAAGGTTCTCACAATTTAAATTGTTAGACTTTTAGAAAGATCTCCAGTGATCTAGACATTCCTGGTGATTCCATCTGGAAGGTTACCATCCCATAGGCTATGAGCAAGGACTTAGCAGTGGCTGCCCCAGGCTCTTTGAGATGCATCCGGCCACTCTCAGGCACCAACACATCTGAACAATAGCTCCCAGCAACACCTGTCCCCAGAGCTGCCTGCAGCTCCTCCCTGTGTTTTCCAGCTGACATTTCTGCTGGCCACCTGGTCCCCGTCTGCACATTTGTGCCAGCCTGATATGTGCCCTGGGGACATGGTTGGCGCAGCACAGAGCCAGGCAGGGGCTAGGGCTGGGCATACATTGTGATGGAGACTATCTCAGGGCAGGGGTAAGGGAGGCTGGGATACAAAGGCAGAGCACAGAAGATAGGGCTCAAAATGCAAGAAGGGGAAAGGAGAAAAGCAGGGTTACAGCTTGCTCTGCTCCCAACAAATTAATTCTCCTCACCCCAGATGATAGCAATGACACTTGACCTCTCTGAAGTCAGGCACTGGGTGAGGGGGGCAGCTGGAGGTGATTTTTAATGTTAGCTGTGACAGTAACAGGGTGTGTGTGATAAGTTTCTGTGAAGTGCACTTTAAATATTCATATGTATGGCTCTTCGTGTATACATGGACAGTTGTGTGTTGTCTTTGCTGCCCAAATATAATGTGTTGCATGTTACACATGTCCTATGTGGAGAGCAAAACAGGTAACATGGTGAATGTGTTACATGGTATGCAACTGGGTGATTTGGGGGGGCTTGTGGGCTACAATTCACGCCGTGTGGCTTTTATATTGTTATAATCTATGTAGTTTTCATTTATGTATTAATGCTCCAGACTCACATACCCAACTGACTACTCAGTCCCTACACTTGGACATCGCAACAGTTGTCTTACATTCAACATGTCCCCAGCAGTCTAACCATGGCTTCCACATGGCTTCTCTCACCATCTTTCCCCAGGATAGAAATAGCAATCCTATTTTTTTCAGTTTTTTCAGCCAAAAATCTTGCGTCATCTTTTATTTTTTTTCCTCACATTTAATGTGTAAGAAAATCCCACCGGCTGGCCTTTAAAAACATACAATCTGTCCTCTTCTCAGTATTCCCACTGCAGCCACCCTGGTCCAAGCTACCTCATTTCTGTTCTGCATTACTACAACAACCTCCTGTTGTGGCTTGTGTCTAGACGTCCCCGCAAAGCTTCATGCAGTCATAGGTGGGGCTTTTCCGAGGTGGCTGGACCTAGGGTGTGTGACACTGGGATTAAGGATGTGATGCTGGGACTGACTGATTCATGATACAATGCTAGGATTAAGGCTGCCCCAGCCTGGATGTGAGTGCTACCTGCCCTAAGGGTGGGTACCCTGGATAGGATACAAGGGACAGAAAGAGGGCTACTGCTGTTGCTTGCTGCTTACTGCTTAGCTACTTCACTGCTTTGCTGCTTCTGGCTGCCATGAACTGTTTTTTCTCAGTGATGCCCCTCTGCCATGCCACCCTGCCTTGGAAACAGCCGACTGTGGACTGAAACCTCTAACCATGAGCTAAATAAAACTTTCCTCCTGTAACTTTGGGTGCTGGGTGTTCTGTCTCAGCCACAAGAAAAGTAACTAAGATACCTCTTAAGTGGTTTCCCATTCCCTTCCCTATGCTCTGCAGGCTACTCTCAGCATAGCCAGACAGAACCCGAATGGCACTCCAAATTCTTCCCTCACTGTGGAAAGTCAAGTCAGCCCTTGCAGTGTTCTAGAAGGCTTTACGAGATCGGCCCCAAGGCACCTCTCTGACTTCATCGCTTCCTAAACTCCCTGCCCCAACTGCAATGACTTCCTTGCTCTCCCCTCACCACCCCGGGCATGTTCTTGCCTTAGGGACTCAAACTTTCTGTTCCTTCAGCCTGAAATGCTGTTCCTGCAGATCACTGAGTGTCCTGTTCCTTGACCTTCTTACCATTTTTACTCAAATGTCACCATTGTAGTGAGGGTGCTCCTGACCTGACCATTCCATTTAAAACTGTAAACCACTGCCCTCTAGACTTCCCTCTCCCTACTTCCTACGTTGTTTCTCCTTAGCCTTTATCCCCAGCTGCCACGTACTGCATTAATTTATCTATCTGATTTCTTGTCTGTCTCACTCATTACAATGTAAGTCCAGTGGATTAAAGATCTAAATATTAAAACAGAAACAATCTGCTGGAAGACAAAATAGGTAAAACTCATAGGTATAGGCAAAGAACTATACAGAACTCTGGCTGCGTAAGAAATAATACCAAGAATCAATAAATAGGATCACATCAAATTAGAAAACTTCACAGCAAAGGAAACCACAAACAGCGTGCAGAGACAATCTACAGAATGGGAAAAAGTTTTGCCAGCTACTCCTCAGATAAAGGACTACTATCTAGAAATATAAAGGCTCAAAAAATTATACTCCCCCAAATTTAAAGACCTAGTCAAAAAATGGGCATATGAAATGAATAGATACTTCTCAGATGAAGAAATACAAATGGCCAATAAATACATGAAAAAATGTTCAGTGTTGCTTTTCATTGGAGAAATGCAAATTAAAACACTGAATGCCAGGCATGGTGGTGCACGCCTGTAATCCCAGTACCCAGGAGGCTGAGGCAGCAGGATCACTATGAGTTCAAGGCCAACCTGAGCTACATAGTGAGTGAAGGACAGCCTTAACTACATAGCAAGATCCTGTCCCAGAAAAAAAATTTAAAAAATAAAAATAAAATAACAGTGAGGTTCCATCTTACTCCAGAAAGAATGGTCATTATCAAGTAATCAACAAATAATGAAACCTAAAGAGGCTGCAGGGGTGGGGAAGAAGAAAGAACCCTTTTTCATTGTTGGTGGGAGTGTAAGGTGCAACCACTGTGGAAATCAGTGTGGAGATTCCTCAAAAACTAAAACTAGAAATTTCATTTGACCAAACTATTCCCCTTCTAGGCATCTTCGTGAAAGAGTAAAGACATCATATTGCAGTGATCCACGCACAGCCATGTTTATAGCAGCACAGTTCATAACAGCTAGATTTTGGAAGCAGATTATATGACCACTGACAGATAAATGGATAAAGAAAATGTAGTATTCATACACAATGGAGTACTACTCTGCCATAAACTTGAATTATTTGTAGAAAAATGGGTGCAGCATAATGTCAAGAGAAGTAAATCAGACACACAAGCTTAAATAGCTCATGGTTTCTCTTATATGAGAAACCCAAACTATAAATAAAGAGCAAAATAAAAGACAGACAATAGGAAAAAAAGTTATTGTAATCCAGAATGGCCAATGTATCTAAAAGTGTACCTTGATTTAGTGTAACTGTTTCATGTGTTTTGGTCTATTAGTCTGACAATCTGTGTTTATGATAATTTGATAAAAACAAAATAAATCTGATGCTGGCAAAAAATGTGTTGAGTACATGTACCAGCTCCTCACAATGAATATAATCATTATGTATTGCAAACATACTCATACAAAATAAGATAGCAAAAAAAAAGGAAAAGAAGTCCACGAGAGTAGACAGGGATTTGTGTGTGTTGCTTTTGTTTAATCCCCAGTATCTACAACAGTTTTAGGTATTCAAAATAAGAATTAAGCAAGATGAATTAATTCAGTTGGCTCAACTGATACACGTGTAGGTCTGCCTATGTCCTGCTCCCTGTGCGTATGGTCCCAGGTTGTTATCTGCACATTCTACTCTACAGACGTAACCTCCGTGGGCTGTGTTAGGCGGCTCTGTGTGGTGTCTGTGTGGGTGTTAGCATGGGGTACATTGTGTATGTGATGTTCATTTAGAGTCTGAGCATTATATATGCAATCTGCTGTCTAGGTGCACGTGCACATGTACACAGCGACTCCTCACATATGTGGGGACATGCAGCTTCCTGAACTTCTCAGGGAAATCCCCCTGCCCTCGGGCATCCGTACCCACAGCCTTGCAGTTCTTGGTCAGTGTATCCATCTCATAGCCAGGGTGGCACTCGCACTTAAAGTATCCCTTGTAATTCACACAGATCTGGCTGCAGGCATCTGGGTCCTCACACTCGTCTATGTCTGTGGGAGGAACAGAGGTCAGAACAAGCAGGGGGATCTGTCTCCGCTTGGGCAAGTAGGGCAAGTCTCACCGCCACAGGTCTTCTGGTCTAGAAGACGGAGGCCGGCCGGGCAGGAGCACTCGAAGCCAATCTTGAGATCAGTGCAGATGTGGGAACAGCCACCATTGTTGTGCTGACACTCGTTCAGTCCTAGGGGGGTGGGGGGGATGCAGGCTCCTGAGGGCCCAAGAGCCCAGAGGGTGGGGCAGGCAGGGCACAGGGCCCAATGTGGAAGCACAGCCTGGAGTGGCAGAACTCCCACACTGCTAAGAAGGCTCGAGACCTCATAGAGCCTCAGCTTCAGATCTTTGTTCAAGGCCAGACCAGACAGGGATGGGGGAGCCAGAGCCTGGGTTCTTATCCTCCCTGGCGAGGGTTCTATCTGCCTCCAGGTTGGAGGCAGCTAGCCCTTCCCTGGCGGACTGAGGTCTTTCCTTTCGCATCCACACTTCTTGCTGCGCTCCTTCCTCATGACCCCTGAGCTCTTGCAGGGGCTTCCACGTAACATCTAACCCTTGGCCCCAAGAACATCTTCTGAATGTCAGCCTTGGAGAGCCTGTGCTCCTCCTAGGCAGATGGCTCCAACTGGAACAGCACTGCCCCTTATGGAGCACATCCTCCCAGGCTCTGCCTCCTGCAGCCTTTACTATGCCTCCTAGCTCTGCTGTGTGGGGTTGGCTGGGATACAGGAGCACCCTTAGAACTTCCTGAAGGTGCTGATTTCTGGTCCCTTGCCACTCGGATCCCTTTCTCTGGACGCATTCCACTTGTCCATGTCCTTCTCTGGGCAGGGCCCAGAGCTAGCTGGCCAGCCAGAAAGAGTCTAAACAACATTGGATGGCTCCACTATCCTTGCAGTACCTAGGACTACCATGCCAGGCCTTTTTCTACACAGACCTGCTGCCAAGCCAGTTCTTTCCTACCATGAACTAAATTAAAACAATGGGTATTTTTCAACTCCTCTCCTCTTGCCACCTCGCCCTCTTCCTCCACCTCATCAAAGATCTGGTCCCAGGATTACCAACTGGTGAAAGGGATAAGGGGATGTCAGGGGGCTCTGGTCCCCCCATCCTCCACTCCCTTATCTCCTTCCGGAGGGTTCTACGGGAGGGAGGTCCGGGAGTCCAGGACCAAGGCTCATCAAGTTCTCACGGCATCTCCTGATCTTTAGAATCACAGAAGGTTAACTTGACAAGCCAAGGGAAGGTGCCACACCACCCCCTGCCCAGCAGCCTCATGCACAGCCACTCCAGCCAAGCCAAGCAGAGCTAAGCTGAACCAGCCATGGGCATGCAGGAAGCTGGTCTGAGCTGCCCACCCGAGGCCATGCACAGCTGGGCGTGCCCCACCTCCAGCCTAAGCCATGCTTAGGAAGTGTCCCCTTTACCCCTGGGCCTCCTTCTCTTCCCCTGGAATGATGGTGCAGCTGAAAGAACAAGACCACAGCAACGCCATGACTCAGGGGTCCAGGCATGGCTCAACCAGGTCCAGCCCAGAGAAGCCCCAGGCTCTTGCCAGTGTGCTGAGCCATGGAGCTTCAGAGTGGTCTCTGGGGAAACTGCCTTCAGGAATGGTTCTGTCCCCTCAAGCCCTCCCTGACCTCTCTTGAACCGTATTATTCCGAGTGCCACCCACTCATGTGTTCTCCCACTCACTCACTACATCATTCATGCATCCACTCGCTTCCTTCCTCTCCTTTTGCAGGTGACAGCAATTCCACGATTCTATTTACTGAGCACTTGATGGGTGTAGACCAGTTTTGAAAGGGGGAAGGGGAGAGCTCAAAGTGACTCTGGCTTCTGATGAAAGAAGGTACAGATTCCTCTGGGTCTGAAGTAGGTGAAGGGAAGAAAAAGGGTGGTGGGTCCACACCTGCCTATTCCCATCCACCTTCCCTGGAAGACCTCAAGAGAAGTCTCCCTAATTCTGTCCAGTCTGGGGGTGATTCTTCTGGGGAACTGGGAGAGGAAGGAAACGGTAGAGTGGTCCAGAGAGGCCTGGGTAGCATCTGAGGCTTCCTTGCAGGGAAGGAAGCGGTGGTGTCCCTCTCCCCAGCACGTGCACACACTTACATGCAGACACCTGCATGCATACGCACACATACACACACACACACATACACACACACACACATATACACACACACACACGCCAGCTAACATGCAGAGACACGGACAGGACCATGGACAACTCCAACGCTCACACAGACGTGGGAACACATCCAGAGAGACAGACAGAGAAGCCTCAGACACCATCACGTGCATACATACTTCTCTTTGGCAAGTCATGCGCAGTATGAGAGAAGAGAGAGTTTAGCAGGTTAGTGGTCCCTGGCTCACTGCGGTCTGAGTGTGGGGGGACAGACCCAGTTGTTCCTACTTCCCTGCTCCTCCTTCTACAGGTTCCTCCTCCTGGGCCTTCTCCTGGCCACCTCTCAGGGCTGACCTTCACCCAGCTGCTCCTTTCACTTTCAGCTTGAGGTCTGGGTGTTGTAATCTTCAAAGGGGGAGGAAATGTGCTGTTCCTGGGGAGCCGCAGAGAATGCAGTCCCTCCGGGTGCCCAGGAGGGGTGGTACTGGGGCAACATCTGCCACGAGGTAGGAGTGGGAAGACTGACCTCTGTCCTCCACGGGCTACTCTGACCAAATCTCCTCGAACCTCTGACCATCTGGCACCCGCAGAGAAATGACTCACACACTTTCCCAGCTCCACCCTGGGTTCCGGTGCATCCGGGATGCGCATCCCACCTGCACACATAGCCTCTGTTCTCTCCAGCCTGGAATCCACCCTGATACCTTTGGCTATTAGGACAATGCCCTCGTTCTAGTTCTCACTTGTCCAGCCTGCAGATGCCAGGGAAAAGGGCAGTGCTCCCCCATACTGCTGGATGCAGCAGTCCTAGATGGCATCGGTTGGCCTCCTGACTGCTATTCTCCCCTTCTCCCCTCCTGAGTCTCCTGCAGGGGGTAGAAGAGCTCAGAAGCTAGGCCCCTAGCTAGGTCCGTGGAGCAGAGCATGGAGGAAGACAGAAAGCTGCACTTAGCACGCACTCAGAAGTTTGAATGTGGAAAGAATGGGCAAGAGGAGCTAAGTTTGTAAGAAGTCGCACAACTTTTGAGCATCTGAGTGGAAGGGAAAGGCCTTAGTGTCACAGAATGCAGAACAAGAGGCCCCAGGGGCGGAGAGCCACCGGGCAGCACACACATCCAGAGAGGGGAGCAGAGGGTATTGAGAGAGGCGTGCGTATGGGGCCTGGCAGGAGGGTCAGTCCCGCCGCTGGGCGGAGACAGGTACCGTACCACACTCTTTCAGCAGCTCATCCGACCAGTCCTGGCAGTCCTTCTGAGCATCACACACTTTCCCGCCGTCCACGCACTCGCCACTCTTACACTGAAATCTGCGGGGACCCTCACAAGTGGACTCTGTCAGGCCAGACAAAAGAGTGGACGATGCCTGTAATACCTCAGGCAAGAGGCCCAGGGCTGGGCCCAGGCCCAGGGGAGATAAGCAGAGTTCCAACCCCCACAAGGTCCCAGGGAGGATCAGCCCTGTGCGTCATCTAACTCGGCGGAGCCATGGGTGTCTGTACTTGACCTGGAGGCCTGGGGCCCTGGAAGGGACTGCAGCAGCTCTATGGAGACGTGGAGAGTGGGCTGCCCATCTCCTGAGAGGAGAGACCTCTGTCCACGGAGCCTGAACAGGAAGGGACCCTCACTACCCAGATAACTACTGCAGGGGGAAGGTAGTGACCAGGAGAACTGTCTGCCCAGTCCAGGAACCAGTGAGGGAAACTTTTTAACATGGACAAGCGGGGTGAGGGCTGGGCTTCCTGCAGTGCCCTTTCACGTCCCTGAAGATGTCTTTCAGCCGTTAGTGAAGTCCAGAATAACCCAGTTCTGGTATTGCTAAGACTCCGTGGGACGGAGACCAGCTCATACAGGGGCAAGGGACACTCTGGGCAGGAATATATCCCGGGAACCAAGGGGCAGTCCCTGCCGCTTCCGCTCTCTCTGCAGACCTAGCAGAGAGCGTGGGGCTTTCCTCAGGGCACCCTGACTCTGCCCACATTACGCATACCTTGCAGGCAGCCAGCTTCATCGCTCCCATCTGGACAGTCTTGTTCCCGGTTACAGCGTTTGAGCGCCAGGACACAAGTCCCATCCCCACACTGGAACTCGTCTCCATGGCAGGTGCCCAGCACTGCTGGGAGAAAGCAAAAGGACAGGGTCAGAGTGAATATGGTGCCAGGACAGCCCCATGCCGTATCCCCCGGCAAGAACAGAACCAGTGGCTGTGCTTAGGAGTCCTCAAAGGACACCTGGCCAAGGCACCTCTAGTATACAGATGGGGAGACTGAAGCTCAGAGAGGGGGAAGGCCTTGCCCGGGGCACACAGCGCTCTGGCAGGCACAGCGAGGACTAAAACTCAGGGCTCCTGTTTTCCTGTCTGCTGCTTCTCCCCAGAGCAGACATATGGCCTTCCGTTGAGTCTTGGTGCTCAGGACTCCTGACTTTGTCCACTTCGCCAACCCTTCCTGGGCTGGGTGCTGTGCTGGGTGGGTGCGAGGTGCCGAGGGGACTGAGCATCCCCAGGACGCACAGCACGTGAGATGTGCTGTAAGAGGGGGTCACAGGGTCCTGCCCCTGCCACATGGTCAGTGGAGATGTGAAGGGAGGGCATCAGGGCTGAGCCACGGGCACCGGTGAAGTGTGTGCCTGGCTTCCGGGGTTTGCGTGAGCCCCGCGCTTAGTAGCCGTTGAGATATCGATCAGTCAATTCTATTAAGTCTCCTCTCTCCTGAAATGGGGGTGGTGCGCTCTGGAGAAGGCAAGGAAGGGAAGTCTGCGCCTGGCCAGGGCGCAGCCAGCTCTGCAGGCCCTGCAGGGGGGTGGGCAGTGTGGAGGGGGCTTACGGCAGTCGGCCTCGTCCGACTTGTCCTTGCAGTCGCGGTCGCCGTCGCAGCGCCAGCCCAGGTGTATGCACTCGCCGCTGCGGCAGGTGAACTGGGTGCTGGGGGCGCAGGCTGCGGGCGCCGATGTGGTCCCCTGGCCTGCTCGGCCGCAGAGTTCGGCCACCTCGTCCGAGCGGTCCTCGCAGTCGAACTGGCGGTCGCAGACCCAGCGCTCAGGGATGCAGCCACCACCGCCACAGCGGAACTCCCGGGGCCCGCAGGCTGGGTCTGCACAGCCGCGCTCGTCGCTGCCATCCCCGCAGTCGTCGTCACCGTCGCACACGAACACAGAGGCCAGGCACGAGCGGTTGCTGCACTGGAACTCGTGCGGGGCACACACTGTGCAGGACAGAGAGCCGGTCGGCCGGCCGAACCCCATCCTCTGCCGACCGGCCCACGGGCACTGCTACGGGGTCTCTGACCCGCACCTGTGGGCCGGAATGGGTTCGGCCGGGGGCCCGAGTAGGGGGCGTAAGGTCAGGCATAGCAAAGGGTAGCCTCCAACTGGGGCTCTGCCACGGACAAGCTGGGTGACCCTGGACAACCCCCTTGCCCGACCTGAGCCTGTCCAGCTTTCCTGTGTAAGTGCAGGGAGGGTTTCTGCGGGCTAAAGCTGCACAGTGCAGCCTACCTTGAAGGACAGGAGATGACATGTAAGATGACACTATGCCCAGGCCAACGGGTTTGGCGTCGCCTCCTGACAGCAAAGCTCTACACAACCTGTACGCTCAGTCCCAGTCCCTGCCTGACACCGCGGCTCAGGCCTACAGCTCAGGCCCACGGCCTCGCTCCCACACATGCCAGCTCCAGCCACCCCCGACAGACTGTCTGCCAGGCCCAGCACACACAGGGCCACCTCCAGGCCTTTGCTCCACTCGCTCCACCTTCTGGCAACCTCCCTCTTGCCCACCACTGCCCCCACATTTTTAATCAAGTTCTCAACTTTCCAAGGCTCAAATTCTGCCTGCACCATCACATGCTGCACGCTTCCCTCCCTGGGAAACTTCCCTCTGCCTCTGCCCTCCTTTTGCATGCTTCGTAAGCCTGCCCAGGTATCTGAGTTTCAGGGCCTTCTCCACCTGGCCCGGGACCACAGAAGGCCTCTGTCCTCAGTGCCTGGCAGGGAGCTCCAGCAGCATGGAGCGGACGGGTGCTGGACTCCTGGGTCTGAGGATAATTAAGCCTGTGCAGTAATGAAGAGCACCATTCCCGGCACCGCCTGGGGTCCCGGGCTTCTCTCTATGAAGAGCTGGCTTGAGCTCACAGGCAGGAAGAACCTTAGGAAAAAACCAGCCCAACTGCTAGTTTACAGACAGGAAAGTTGAGGCTCAGGGAGGAGAGTGACTTTACTCAGGGTCACATTGTTCTATGGTGACAGAACAGAACTCAGGTTTGGGACATTCCCTTTCTATCTTTCATCTCAGCTTTTCTGTTTTTTCTGTCCCCTCCTGGAATGCAAGCTGTTTTCAGGCCAGCAACTTCCTTCCCTCCTTTGTGTCTTCAGACCCTGGCCAAGAATTGGCTCTGGGGCCCAAGAAGGTGACAGATGCTCTGGCTATGACCACAGGTAAAGGGTGGTGTTAGTACCAGATTTCTCCACGTGGGGGCACCTAGAGCCCGGGTTTGTTTTCTGATTAAAAACCGTCAATTTTCATTGTTATGGAATATAAAGTGATATCTCTGGTTTCACAATGTAGGTAGCGCATGTCATGTGTTTCTGACAGCTCTACCAGCTTCTGACAGTTGCATTCTTTTTCTCCTTCTGGGCTTCTGGGATATTAGGACACTGGAGCACATGTGACATGGAGCCATGATCCCTCAAGATGATGCTGCCGCCTAGATCAGCTGCCCTCCTGCCGGGCTTGTAAACGTGCAGGAAGAGGGGATCTGGTGCTTCTGAAAGCCCCCACAGGAAATGCTTCTTACTACTGAGTTCTCACAGGTTCTGAAAATGACAGTGATGGTAAGATCCATGCTGTCTAGGCCTGGGACCCCATCCTCTGCATTCACAAATGGAAGAGATTCTGAGAGATGGGAGAAGGATTTTTTTTTTTCCCTCTGCACAAGCAGTAGGGAGCTGTAGCGGAGAAGCCCAGTAAGACCTCCTAGTACTCTGGGCTCTATAATTAACAAGGAATGTCCCTGTCCCAATATGCCCTAGTCAGAGAGACTCCCACCTCCTGCTGCAGTGACTGATAGCTTTTATAGAGGAAGAATCAGCTGATTCTTGGGGGGCGGATAAGGGAGAAAGCGGACTCTCACGGGCCATGCGGACTCTCACGGGCCATGCGTCCTCACGCTATTATGACAGCTGAAGAAACGAGCCGGTGCAATGAGATTTTGAAACTGCTGGATCTCCCTACCTATCTAGATGTCTCCTGCCTCAGACCCATTAAAGCTCCAGACTCAAAATCTCTGGATGCTGTGACTCACACGCCTTGGAGAGACGGCCTTTCCTCTGGGTCACAGGGGACGGCTAGGATGCACACAGAGGCCGGTGGAAGGGAACAGGGGTAAGAGACAGCAGTGGACAAGCACCTGGTAAAAGTTCCCGAGTGGTCACCTGTGTCTCAGGCCAGCCTCACGGCCTAGCTGGTTCCCCTGAAATCATGGGCAAGGACAGAGGACTGCATGGGAGTCACCTCATTCTTCCTTCCACCCCTGGCTCCAGGCCTGGCACACAGTAGGTGCCCCTTGCATTGAGATGAGTGAGGCCCAGCCACGGTCCCCGCAGGCCCAGGCCTAGCTGACCTGCTCCCTGGAAAGGAGATAATCCTGTGTTTGAAGCTCAGTGATGCGGAACAGCCCCGGTGACCACTTCCATCTGTCCCCGCTGAGGCTGCTAGGAATGTCTTCCCCACCCTGTGACATGTGTGCTCGAATCTGAGCTTTCGGCCACAGGAGTCCTTCTCACCTGGGGAATCCGCCCTGCCCCCTCCACCAGCCCTGGCAGTGCCGGTGCCCTGGCTCAGATCTCCACCTCTCCACAGGCTGCCCCTGGTCACCCTGCCTTTGCTCCCGGATCAGTAGGCTTGTGGAATGGATGAGAAGATGTTAGGCATGGTACAAAGCTCTGCTGTCCAGTCCTGAATTTGCATCTTGAGTCCCTCATTCAGCCTGGGACATTTTTCCTCCCTTGTCTGAGCCTCAGTTTCCTCACCCATCACAATGGGAATGACAATGGCTACTCATGAGGTGGTGTGAGGATGAAAGAAAAAAATATCTCTTAAGTGCCGGGCCATTACTAGTGTCCTGATGCACATCAGTTCCTGTCCACCTACCGGGCCTCCAGGGAAACAGGCCCCTCCTCAGAGGTGGCCGCCACGCCCCGACACTGCCCACCATGCTTGGCAGACCGTTGGGCTCCGGCCCCAGACTCACAGGTAGCACAGCCGGCCTCATCCGCGCCACCCTCACAGTCCTTCTCTCCGTCGCAGCGCCACGAGGCAGGCACACACTTGTGGCTGGCAGGTCCACAGCTCAGCTTCTCTGCAGGACACACTTGCCTGGCTGCGGAGAAAGACCATGCATGGCTTAGTGATGGGGGACACAGGGCACAGGCACCAATCCGTCCTATCACCGGCTCCCAGCCAAATGGCACAAGGCTGGAAAGTCCATCGGGGCCTGAATCCCATCTGCCCCTTGCACTCCCTAGATCCTAGCTCTGACCCCATCACTGCCCCACCTAACTCTCACGGCCCCTGGTCCCTGACAGTCGAGTGGCTCCTCGACCCGGTGAGCCATGACTGACCTGCACGGTTGTACCTCCCACTCCTCTGGGCCTCCTCTCTAGGCTCGAGCACCTGAGGCCAACATGCCCTGCGCTTGTCCCTGCTGAGTCAAAGCTGTGTGCCCTTGGGTGAGATACACCCAGCTGGATGTCACTTTACGGTCCAGATCATTGACTCCACGATCTGACCCTGGAGATCTAGGGGGCTCGCTAGAGCTCCAACAGGCCCAACCCACCCCTCTCCAAGCCCCCTTCCCCAGTGATGGTGCTGAGCTTTGCAGCTGAGAACAGCACCGCACAGCAGGGCCCAGCGGGACTGCACAGCTATAATTACTGCAGCCGCAATCACAGGCTGACGCAATCAGGGGCCTGAAGCCCCAGGGTTGATTCTCAATTTGGAAGAAGGAATGAGAACCCTACGCAGCTCTTATCCTGAGCCTTCTCTGATCCACATGACCGCTGGGGCAGACGCATCTCAGACCTCCAGGGTTGGCTCCCTACTGCCTTCCAGGGGGTGCGAGGGGCCAGATCTCAGTGGCGTCTAGTAGGTGCCAGGCAGTGCTAGATGCTTTATTTAATCTTTATAATAATCCAACAGAGTGAGGATTATGTCCTGACCTCCAGGATGGAGACAGACACCATGGGCTCCAAATCAGAACTCAACCACTCACTGGCTATGTGACCTTGGCCATTCCCTATCTCTGTGCCAGTACAGCAGGAAGATGGCATGACCTGTCTCACAGGGTTGTTACGATGACCAGGCCACTGTCTGTAAAGCACAGAAAAGGACACTCAGCCCAGCGCTCCCTAAATGTTGCCTCTTATTCACATCCACACGTAACAGATGCGAGTCCTGAGTCTTGGTTAACCGCTCAGTGAGTACTGACTGTGCACTGCTGTGTACCAAACATGGTGGCAAGCACTGAGTTCCAGTCACACAGCTGGGAAGAAGGGTGTGAGAATGCGGCCAGCTGTGTCTGCTGCCACAACTTAGACTCTGTGCACTGTCCCCCGGGGCAGTGGCTACCCGGGTCCCACTCTGATTTCTGATGTCAGACCAGTTTCCTATCCTTTTACTTCTTCAGCTGGGATGAGAAAAGGCACAGAAAAGGGGTGGAGGGCTATGCCAGGGTCCCCCGGCAGTTCCATGTCATGGGAGAAGTGTGGACCCCAAGGTTATCCCTGGGAATATATTTCACAAACTCTAAGGCAATTCACTGAGAATATGGGATTCATCTTACAGACATATCCACTTACAAGTAACTGTCAGGCAGAGCTCTGGAAAGCACTGACACTTCAATGACTCTTTAAAAGGCCACCTCAATTCAGCCTTGTGGGTAGGTGAAGGAGCCTGGGAGTTTGGAGCTGGGGTCCTTCTAGGGCATCTCTATCATGGTGGGACTTCAGGTCAGCACTCCAGGGCCCCGGCCCGATACGAAGGTGCTGAAATTGACCAGCACTTCCCAGAGGGTCCTCTAACCAACAGGTAGAGGTGAGCAGTCCTCATATATGTAGGTTCTGGGGCCGTGGCTTATACCAAGTGAATCCAGACTACAAGTAATTCTCCATCCCCAGTTCAGGCAGCTCTATTTGAGAACTCCAGTTACTACTCTACCCCGCTAAAAGGTAAGGGGCATTTAATGTCTTTCAAGTATAAAACAGTAAAAGAAGTCCCAGGCATCTGCAGGCTCTAGAGACAGCAGTAAGTCCTGTGCTTACCTCGAAGCCAGGCCTCAAGAAACAGACGCTCCCAGGGCAGTGGGAAGGGCCACGGTGACCAGGCACCTACAGTGTCAGGCTACGCTGTACCTTGTCAAGGTGGAAAATTAGTGCCTCGCAAAATCCATACCGGAACCTAACTCTCAATGTGGTAGTGGTAAGCAGCCCCCATAAATGGGTTCATGCCCTAACGAAGGGGGCCTGCGGGAGTTCCCTTGCCCCTCGTGGCATGTGGGTTCAGGGAGAAGGCACCAGCTATGTGAAAGGGGCCCTCACCAGACACTAAATCTACTGGTGCCTTGAACCTGGATTTCTCAGTCTAGAGGCTCAGAAATCAATCAGAAATCAATAGATTTCTTTTACTTACAAATCGCCAGTCTAAGGTATTTTGCTATAATAGCCAGAACCAACAAAGACACAGCGCCACATGCTGACAGGTAAACAGCCACTGCAGGTTGTGAGTACAAATTCCAGGGGTGCCATTCACAGACATCATCAGGTGAGTGGGGTCCCTGGAGTGGAGAAGGGCAGCAGTCCTACAGGTGAGCAAGCCACTGTACAGGTGAGGAAACTGAGGCTCAGCGAGACCACATAACTGACGCAAAGACACACAGCAGGTGAGAGACAGAGTCTGGGTGCCTCTGACTGGATCCCCGACTTCTCCGTCAAACTCTGCATGCTCCAGAGTCAAACCCAAGCTCTCTCCCCAGACTCCAGGTGACTTAAATGGCCCTTGGCTGTGGGCACCACCTCCCTTGGTTCTGCAGACCCTAGTGTGGCGGGCAGCTGATTGAACTTTTAATGAATATTTATACAGTTAATAGCATAACCTTTCAGCAAGGACAATGATTAAACAATCCATCTGCTTCCTTTCTTTATAATTAATAAGACATTTGCTGTGTCCCTAAATAGACAGCTCTAATTACAGGCTCTCAGGATTCAGCAGTACCTGACATCAGACCCCTCACCCCCAAAGAACCAAGGCTCTTGGAATGCCAGGACAAGTGCACCCTGGGGGTCATGTCGATGAGGATGCCCTGGAGGAGCAGGAGCCCACCCGCAGAGAAGGGCAGGTACTGGCCATTCCAAATGTCCCTCTCCTGGAGCCTCACTGTCATTCTCATGATAGATAGCTCTTCCCCAAAGCCAAGACCCCAGCTGGTTTCAGCCTCCAGATCAGCAGAGCCCTGGAAAGTGCTGACGTGCAGTATCACCCTATGAGGTCGGTCCTCCTATTTCCTCCAAGGAAGTTGTCTGCTCAATGTCTTGTGGTGAGGGGCAGAACTATCTTCCATCCCAGGCCCAAACACACTGCTTAACTTCCGGGGCTTAACACTGCACCTGAGAACAGACCCCGCTGGTCTCCCTAGCACATCTGGGATAGAGGGGAGCCACTAGGGATAGGGGCACAAGGGGCCTTTGCTGGGCAGGTTGTATAAGGCGGCTGTCTGATGCTCACTTTCAGGATCCCTAAAGCCAGTGGCCCCCAGGCAGCATGACATGGGAGAAAGACCATGAGCTTCAGGCAGGCAGAGCTGGTCCAGATTCCACCCTGCTGCTCAGGTCCGTCGGCTTGGGTAAGTCACTGCACTCTGGCTCCCCTCATCGGAAGCTGGGGCTAAACGCTCTCCTAGGGTTGGTGCATGGTTTAAATGAGGAAACATGGAAATCCTTATACTCAAAAGCCTAGAACAAATTTGAAGCTCAGAACACAGTTGCCCTTGTTTTATTTCATGAAATAGAAGTGCAAATGGCTGGCAGAGAGACCTAGTCCCATCCCCAGGAACACACATGAGTCTACAGGGCTCTCCACAAGGCAGCTCCCATCCCAGAGCAGCCTCTCCCTCAGGGAAAGATGCTCCAAGGGACACCTCTGGCCTGCTATCCAGGCACCCCGGTCCTGCGAGACAGGAGTGAAGAACCTCACTGTCTCTCAGACAACAGGAGCCCTTGACAGTCGGCAGGGAGGCTTGCAACTCCACCCTGGAGTGGCTGCAGGCATCTATTAACTTCCACAGAATCCTGCCCCAGAAATCCAAACCCATGAGTATTTTCTCCAATTCATAAGTTCACAAATTAACAAAAAGGGAAATGTCTGTTGGGTAAAAGAATGAAAATACTTAGCAGCTGCGCATTGATCAGGCAAGTCTGTGGTGTCGATTCACATTCTCTGGGGGAGCCAGCCTCCAGCTGGGGCTGCGAGGAGACCAGAGACGCGGGCAGTGGGGACCATCCCACCATGCAGAAACGGGGCTACATGGGGTCAGGCGAAATGCACCCAGCTGGGTCAGTCCCTATTTGCTGGGCCTCTGTCTCCTGAGCCATAATAGAAAGGTGAGCTTGGTTAACCAGTGAGGTTTCCTTCCAGGCTCCAAGATGCAAGGAAAAATTCCACATTCAGTGAGTAGCAGCACCCAGAGTGCAACTCACTCCCCTTGATCCCACCCCCGCCCCCCCCCACAGCTGCCTGAAGGTGGGTCAGAGCCGTCCCCAATCAAGGAAGCTATAATTAGAGCTGAAATGCTACTTTCATTAGGCAAATGTTCTGTGCTTTTCCATGGTGACTCTGGCTCTAGCTGATAAGCACTGAACTCAGAACCAGAGAGAACCCCAATCAGCTAGGCGTGGGCCACACTGTAGGAAAAAATGTCAGTGCTGAGGAGACTGCCTCCATAGCCCTTTCCCTTTGTACACCACCTCCCCACTTATGCTATTCTAATATTTTAACATCATAATATTCTAATAGTCATGTTGAAGGCGGAGGGCTTAGAGTCCAAATAATAAAAATAACACTGTCATTTATTCCAGTAAGGACCAATACCTGAATTTTCTCATTATGTCCTCACAAGCCCTGTAAGGCAGATGCCATTATGCCATTTTACAGATGAGGAAACTGAGGCTCAAAGAGACTGGGCAGTTGTGTTAAGTATCACAGGTTAAAGGAGCAGACCGACTATATCAGATACCAAATCCACTACACATTACTGTCTACGATCTTTCTATTAGGTGCAAGGAGTGGGTCTGGAGTCTGAGAGTTGGCACAGGCCCAGAAACCTGGTAGGCTACGGAGGTTGCTATGGCAACACCAATTAAATGGACAGCGGGTTGGCTGCTGGGTTCTCATTCGGTTGGAAGCTGTGATCAAGCCTGCTACTAGGTCCCCAGCTCTGCCTTAGCCTCACGGCTGTACTGTGACTAACCTCTTCCAGGCAGCCCTCCCCAGCCACAGGCCTCATCTGCCTCTGACCAAGGTGACTACACAGGAAGTAGGGTCCCCGGGCCTTGCACTCCAGCTGGACACAGGCAAACGAGAAAGAGGGTCTCAGTATTAAGAGCTGAGAAAGCCTGGCACTGTGAGGCCTTTGGAGTTTTGGGTGTTAGATCAGGGCCCAGACAGATGGGAAGTTAGGGCCTCACACAAGTTATTGGGGCAGACCCAAAGGATTGCTGGCCTCTCCTCTCCTGGGTGTTGCCGTGGCTGCTCCTCCCAAGGGTGCCCTGGCAAACCCGAGAGCTTGAGGAGCCTGTCTTTCATCACGGAAGGGCGAAGGCCCAGAAGTAAGCTGTGTATCTCTGAGGCAAGTCTATCGACTTCTCTGGTCCTCCATTTGCCCAACTGTGAAATAAAAGTGGGCCTGGGAGGCAGGACAAGCATGGCAGGAGCACCCTGCACAGCCCACAGCGGGGACGGGGTAGAGGAAAAAGACAGGGAAACAAGGGCGGCAGGGAGGAGAGAGCTGGGGAGCTGAGGATGCGCAGGGGAGGGAGGCAGCCGCAGCGCAGGGCTGGGTGGGGCCTGAGGAGAGGCAGAAAGGAAAACAAACACCAACATCCACACTGAAAAACAGCCGTGGGAAGAAGGCAGCACACCCTTCAGGCAGCAGGACAGCCCCTTGCAAAGAACCACAGTGAACCCCTCTTCCTGCCAGTGTCAGGGCAGCAAGTGGAGTGGGTGTGGGAGGCACAGGGGGCTACTGCAAGGGTAGCCGAGCCCCTGGGCCACAGCCCTCCTCCCGAATCGCACAGGACTCTGCCCTGTCTAGCTGGGCTTCTGCAGGAGCTGCAGCCAAACTACTGAACCATTCCAACCTCAATTTCCCTCCCTAAGTAGGGGGTCCGGTTCCTTCCCAAGGCCACCCTGGAGATGAAGTCACAGGTGGGTGTGGCGGGGCTTTGTTCCTTCTGAAGCTCAGGACAAAGCACTGGCCGTCCCTCCCGCCCAGGCTGCTCCTGCCCAGGCGCCTCCATGCCAGCATGGAGTCTGGCGGTGGGTGGGGTGCAGACAGGATGGGCCTGCGGTGGCACTGGTGAGCACAGGGACAGCTGTGCAAGGAAACCAGGGCCCCTTGTCTGGGGCGGGGGGGTCTCTCGCTCTCCCTTTCTCTCTCTCCCTTTCTCTCTAGCATGGAGGAGACTGGTAGCTCTGTTGCTAGGAGACGAGGAAACCCAGTTATCACGAGCCACAGCCCTAGATGGGACTCTGGCTTCCATTGTTCCCATCTCTGCCTCTGGGTTGACTGTTACCCCTAAAGAGGAGCTCTGCCCCCACAGCCCCACCATCCTCCACGTGTGCCCCTCCGCCCAGCCTTTTGTCTCAGACTTGTGCTGCTAAAGCCGTGCCTCTGGACCACTGGGCCCCTGCCCGCCCCCTTCTCATCTCCTTTTTAATTTAACAAATGTCACGGAATGACCTGCTGGGTGTAAGTTTGCTTTGAGGATTAGGGCCTAGAGAAGAAATCATGGAGCGACAAAGCGCCGAGTGTGGGAGGTGGGCCTGGGGCTCCAGGGCTCCATCTCACCCTTGGCTGCCTCTGTGGCCACCCGCTACGGGTGGAGGATGAGGCTCCCATACACAACCCACCCGCAGCAGAGACAGGAACTGGAGCCTCCATGTCCTGGCTAGGTGGCCATGGGCAAATCACTGAAACTCTCCGGGCTGCAGTGTCCACCTTTACAAGATCCAGGAAGTGACAGCACCTGCCCCCCAGGCTGCTGGGAGGTTAAAAGGAATTAGCATGAACAAAGAGCTTAGCGTGGTGCCTGGCACCTGGTGAATGCGCAACAAGCACCAGCTGCCATTCCTGCTATTGGAATGACGATTAGGGTCCCGGGAACACACAGGGGAGGGCCTAGAAAATACGCTGCAGCTGCTTCTGGGAGTAAGGACCAATGGGCTGCTTCTAGCTCCTGGTGCTCTAGGACCAGGGTCTAACCTGAAGAAAGTCCAAAAACGTATTAACCAGCAACTAGGTGTCTTTGACTGTCCAGCAGGACCCCAAGGGCATGGCCCAGCGCAGGGAAGAGCTGATGAGGAAACTGAGGTCCAGGCCCAGGCCCACCCTCCCCGGCCTGGAAGGACTCACTGCACGTGGTCTCCGACTCATCAGAGCCATCGGGACACTCCTCCTCGCCATCACACTTCCACCGCTCGGGGATGCAATGGCCGTTGTCGCAGGTGAAGTCGCTGTCCACACACGTCTTCTTGGCTGCAGGGCAAGGAGAAGAGTACGTCGGGTCAAAAGGGCACGGGAGGCTCTTCCTAAGACACCCAGTCAGGGGCCAAAGAGCAACCAGAAGGTATGCAGTCTAAAAGCCAGGTCACATGACCCCCCACAGCACCTCGAGGCCACGGAGTACCTTGCCACGCAGAAATGCTGATCCGGGCTACAGCAGCACCACACCGAGACCTGGAACCCCTGGTTCTGCTCCTCAGCGCAGAGCTCGAGCTCGGCAAGGTCAAAAGAGTCCATCGCACCCTTCTTGCCCCCTCAGAACTCACTTTTGCTGTCTCCACGTCCCGGCAGCTTCCCCTCGGCCCCTCTGGTCCGTTCATCCAGTTCTCAGCCCTTTTACCTGCCCGCCCCATCCCCATCCACACTGCACGTCATGGCCCCATCCAAAAGCACCCGGGAGCCGGTGGCGATTCTGGTGAGAGATAATCATTCGGTGTCATAATCATGAAGGTAGTTCCAGAGCAGGAGGCTCAGAAATGGCAAGGTTGGTCTCTTCTCACCCCAAAGAAGAACCCACTAGGGTTCTTCAGCACAGAAGAACCCACTAGGCCTTCGGGAGCCCAGAAACTCTAAAGTGCAACTCTGAATGACCTTGGGGCTGGATGTGACATCGGGGCTACCTGGATACTGCCTCTCCCTAGTGTGATCCCCTCCCCACTCTCCCGCTTTCAGTCTCCACACTTGCCGAACGGGCCCCACCTCGACAGCTGGCGTCCCCGTGCGTCCCACACCATGCACACCATCACGCCTTGCTCATCTTGTCCTTGGTCTGAAAGCCCTTTCCGCAAACACCGCCTCTGTCCGTTACACACTCAGCTACCGCCTTTTCCAAGAAGCCTTGCCTGGACCAGGGGTTCCAGGTCCAGTCTTTGTCAAGGCCTCCCCTGAGCTCCCCTAAATAGCCTTCTAGAGCAGAGGTCATCAAACGTCCTCTGTAAAGGGCCAGAAAGTAGATATTTTAAGCTTTTGTGGCCATACAGTCTGTCACATTATTCAATTTTGCATGTGCAGCAGAAGCCACCACACACACGAGGTAAAAACATGAGCACAGCTGTCTTTCAATACCATTTTATTTGCAAGAGCAGGCAGCAGGCTGGATGTAGCCAGCGTTCTGTAATTGGATGACCTCTGCTCTAGATCATCACTGATCTCATGCTCGACTATGGTCTGTACACCTTCCTGCCCTCCAGCACAGCCCCCAACTCAGGGTAGATCTCAGGGGAGAGTAAGCCAAACACCCAGCCTCTGCGCCCGCACCGCCACACCCAGGACTCCCCTGCTCCCACAAAGTTCCTTCCCACAAGCCAGTTTCCTCTGTGGTCCTCTAGCTGCCCGCAGGGATCTGGGGAGGGACTGGTTCCCTAAATCCATTTCTGCCTTTCTTTTCCACAGAGTCCTTGAAGTGCATCTGCATTCTAAGATGAGTTTTCTTCACATTTTCCTTAGACAGATGTGCCTGTGTTTGTGCAGGGCTGGAAGAAGCCCAAGAAATCACAGTCCGCCTATAGTTAGGGAGCCTGAGGCCTGGGGAAACACAGCAAGACAGGAATAAGACCCAGATTCCTTGCCTTTCAGCCCAGAGCCCGCAGCAGCCCTCCGAGCCCTGTACCAAGTCATGATTAGTCAATCCCGATGCCACCTTTTGGCGAATCATAGTCCATCTAAAGTGAGCACAATATGAACCACAGCACTTGGAAACTATTTCCCTGCAAGAAGCCCAGCACCCACAGTGAGAAACGCACATCCCAGGTTGTCTTTCTCCTGTCTGCTGAGCACTTCCCATACAGCAGTCTCTGCTGTGTGTTTTACCTAGGAAACTTTAGAAGCGGGCTTCTCGTGTTCTCTCGTGACGTATGAGGAAGCCCAGGTCCACAGACATTAAGTTATATACCTTCATCACATCTGGGTGAGCTCACAGTCAGATGCGCCTGCCTTTACCCACCATGGCTCCCCAACAACACTCCACAGGAGAGGTGGAAGGCAGGCAGGCCACGGAAGGAGGTGGGAAAGCCCCATAGAAGGTTTAGCCAGCAATTTACGAGCTCTGCCATCGGACACAAAGGACAAGGCATTACTCAGTCCCCAGGAGCCCAGCGCAAGGGGGCACATCTATCTGGCAAGGATGCATGACGGGGCAGGGCCTAGAAGAGCAAGGCAGGTTTGTAGGTGATGAGGGGGCTCTGTCACTGGCCATGTGACAGCCAGACTCTCTCCAGGACACGTTCTTCCCTGGCACTCTGGAAGCTCAGGGGTGCGCTTGGCCTCCTTCCACGTACTAAATCCTGATAGGCACTGGGAAAGACCAGAGCAGCCAAAAGCACCAAAACCCCAGAGGGCAGCTCGGAGGCCCTGGAAACAGCAGTGCAGGAACGGTGTCCCTGATGGTGTTTTTCAGAGAAATCTGCTCACTGTCCAGGCCACCCTGGACATTTTCCACCCGGGCTCTGGCCTGGCATCTTTCACCCACACCCCCAGTGACTCCTCACAGCTACGGTTGTAGCTGTTGCTAATGTGCTCTACTGAAGAGGAAACCAAGGCTCAAAGAGGTGAGGGTGGGAGGTGGCAGAAGTGGGATTTCAACTGCATGTGGCTGTCTCCATGAAGGCCCCCAGCCACCGTAGCATCCTCCTGCTAAGCATGCAGACCGGAGAGGCAAGGTCAAGGCGGTGGGGGAGATCAGCCACGTAGCACAAGTATGAATGAGAAGTGGGCTGCGGCAGTGTGCCCAGAGCGTGTGGCAGAGTACAACACCTGCCCTGGAACCACTTGTGCTCTGCTAATGTTCAACCTTGGGGAAACTGAGGCAGCATGGTCAAGTTTAGGTTTGGGGTCAGAATAAACCACTATGGAAGGCCCAGTTGGAAGTGTAAGCACACGGAAGGATTTGAAATCAGAGCTGAGCCTGCCGGCCTGCCATGGCCACCTCCTCACTGGGTGACCCGAGGCAAGCCTGTTCCCTCTCTGAGCCAGCAGGACGTGGCTTTCCCATGCAGCGCTGCCACCAGGGCAAATGGCATAAAGGCTCTCCTCGGCACTCTCAGGAGGGGCCCAGCGTCAGGCCGAAAGTCCCATCGAGAGGCCATCTCAGCCTTGCCACGGAAGCAAGCAGTCGTAAGGCTGCAGAGGAAGCCAGGCCAGACCGCTCTTTCTGGGCCTTGGCTCTGGTTCCCAGCGTGATTCCCCAGCTGGGCTGGAGGCCGTGGCTCCGTTTCCAGGGATTTATGTCCTTCCATGCCAGTCTGCCCCTTGGACAATGCCCACCTCTGTGAGTCCCTGTACTCCACGACCCAGGAGTGATACATAGTCATCCAGGGTCTGCGACATCATAATCTAGTGCCATGGCAACAGATAGGCTGCCACAAAGGACTCAGGATTCCAGAGGGCAGAGAGGAGGGGCCAACCCCAGGACAGAGCGGGGACAGTGGGAAACCCAGGACAAAGGACGTGGGAGCTGCTGTTTACAGCAAGAGCACGGGCCGATGACAGTGTCAGACAGTACACGGCCAATCAGGCTGCTCAGCCACACTGGGTTGTGTGACCTTCCTCAAGTCACACGACGGCTCTGAGCTCCCCTCTTTATCTGTCTCTGCCTCACAATGCACACAGGGCTGCTATGAGGAACAAATGGGCTACGGATGGTGCGGGGCTTTATAAACAGAAAAGCCAAAAGGCACAGGTCTGAAAAGTGTGGCTTCCCAGCCCCAGCCCCAGCAGCTGCATGTGCGGCACGGGGTCCTTCAGGCAGCTGCCTTGGGCCCCCTTCCTCATCAGCAGACAGAGGTGGGTACTGACTGAGTCTCAAGCCCCTCTCCTCACCCAGGCTGCGTGCTTACAAAATGATTACAATCACTCAGCACCTCTGGCATCCCTGAGACACGGCACTTCCTCAGCCGCTGTGCCACCCACACCCACGCTGCAGCCCAAGGCAGAGCTCAGTCAGGAGGCCCAGGAGAGTCGCTCATGGGCCTTTCTCCTCCTGCCAGTCGGTGTCCCTCCCTGCCAGAGCCTTCCTATTGACCAGAGAAGTCACAGCTCAAGGACAGCACACACCCATGGGGGGCTGCACCCAAGCGCAGGCATCGACTGCTGCTTCCACGGCGCAGCCAGAAAGCCAGGGGTGGCTGCGGGAGGAGGCCCTGTGTGTAAGGAAGGAGGCAATGAGCTGTGGGAGTGAAAGGCCGCGGCAGGAAGAGGGGTGGAGGGTCTGAGTGAAGATGCCAGCAGAGGCACTGGGTGGAGGTCGGTGGCAAAGGGCCTGGGAGCTCCACCAGGCCAGGGGCCAACAGGTCCCAGCTGGCACAAGCCGCTCAAGAGAGCCAGCACAGGGCCCAGCTTTCCCTGAGCTCACCCAGGACCCATCCAACCTCTTGTGGAGCACAGGACTGCTGCTCAGGAACAGCAAAACCCATGGCTCAAGCTGTCAGACCCTGCTTTGGGGTCGGTAAGGCTGGGCAACCTGGCCAATTGGCCTCTATCAGGAGGAGGAGGGGCAGGGGCAGGACAGCGAGCAGGAGTGGCCATCTACCCAGACATCTGGGATATACACTCTGCCCTTGGAGGTTCGTGATGCTGGTGACTGACTACAAGGGCCCAAAGAAGGCCTGCAGCAGACAGCTGAGTGACTGTTCCCTCCAGCACTTCTGAACTTGTTCAGTCAAGAAATTCTCATTGATTTCCCAAGAAAAAGTGGCCAAGTGAACCATCCCCAGGAAAACACTACCTACTTCAACAAGCCTGTTAATCGTAAGACGAAACGAGCTCTGCAGAATGAGTCTGGCTCCAGTCCCCCAGCAGGGTCAGCCCCAGCAGATGGAGAACCACAGGAAAAGGCACACAACATTGAGCCCAGAGTGGAGCTGTGGGGACCCCAGTGGGGAGACTCCCAAGCTCAGAGCAGAAACTTTTCAAGAGGACGGCTCAGGATGAGGGTAACAGATTGATACCAGGCCACCTGGGTCCGAGAAACGAGAGAGATATCAGGGATGAGGCTGTTTCCGGACCCCAGAGGGAGGCAGAGCAGAGACCCATAAGAAAGGGGGATTACAGCTCAATGCTTGCTGAGCAATCTGGAGCAGGTCCCCTCCCAGGGACCTCTAAAAAGAGGAAACAAAAACATAAATCCCCCACCTTAGACCCTGATGCACAAAAGGGACGCGGCTATTCCTATTTCCCCTCCAAGCCTGGGCCAACCCTACAGCAGCTGGGCCACTTGTACCCAGGGCGGGGAGATGAAAGGGCTGTTCCCCCCACTATCACCCTTCTGCAGAGCTTGCCAGGCCCTGGCGTTGCCAAGACGACCACTGCCAGCTGAACGAAGATCCGGGGTGGGGGCAGGGGGCGTGCCAGCCAGCCCCTGGCCTACTAACCTGGCAGGCAGATTTAAATGACAGCCCAGGAAGCTACTATTAAACTGTCACCCCAGTCAACAGGACGACAGACCCGAAGGCTTCTCTGGCTGCAGCAACAACACAGCAGGAGTGAGAGGGGGAGGAGACCATGGCCCGGAGCAACCTGCGCCCCTCCTGGGAGGCTCTGGCCTGCCTGCCTGTCCACCCACGGCCAGAGCCACCCTCTCAGGCTGCAGCAGGTCCTGGCACGGAGCTGGGGCCCAGTGCAGGGACTGGCAAACTTTATTCTTCATCTTTAAGCAGAAAAACCCTTTCCCAAGCGAAACTCCAATGTACAAAACATAAAAATGGAGCCGCACTGCTGGAAGTGGGGTGGGAGGTGGGGGGACCCTAAGACTTCCCCACCACCCCCTTAACAGTTCTGCTAGGGCCTCTGTGAAACCCTGGGGCTGGGAGCCCATCACCAGCTCCTTTGGGCCCAGCCGTGCTGGGTTCAAATCCTAACCCCTCCCTAGACATGTGACGCTCTCTTACAATCTGAAGACAGCGTCCGTATGCCTCTCGAGGGCACCCCGGTTCTAAGACTGCAGCATGGATTCACACGCCCCGCGCTCCAGTGACAAGACCCCGTGACAGCCACTGCTGGAGTCGGAGATGTCACTAGGCTGTGGACGGCGTGGATCCCCTCACGGCAAGGAACTGCTTCTCCCAGCCCAAGCATCTGCTGCTGACACTGTCCTAGGCAAGGCTCTGGGTAATGCTGAGAGGCGAACTGTTCCCACAGCGCCCCATCCCGACACCCACTGAGCATGGTGGGCGGTGCCAGCGCTCAGCTTTCGGGCTTTGTGCTGCCCAGCGGGCTCTGGGGCCACCACCATCCATCAGCAGGTGACATCTGAGTGCACATTCCCCCATCCTTCCACCCCACCTGGGGAGAAAGAGGAGGAAGACTGCAGGGGCTGAGGACATGAGAAATGTTTGAGGGAGAGGAGGACAGAATGAAAGGGGGGATGTGGGGAGAACCAATGTGGGATGAAGGCATCTTTACTTTTAAACTGGGAACTTCCCTAGGTTGTCTCCTCTCCTGACCTATTCCACTCGATCCGTGCCTTCCAACCAGGCCACATCGTAAGACGGGGCAGGGGAGCAGAGACCACCACAGTGTCAAAGGTACAAGGAGGTCAGAGAGCCACAAAATGGGGTGACTGTGGTTGAAGCAGCTTCCTGGGGAGGGAACACATGGCCTGGGCCAAGGAGTAACGAGGGAGTGTCAGGATCACCTCTCACCTAGCGTCCTGGAGCCATGGCAGAGGACAGAGAGGTCATTCCATGAGCTGCCTAAATTGCCATGTCCCAGGACAAAGCTAGGTCTCTGTGCCACCCTTGGTTGGGCCCTTAGAGGGAATGATGGGGACAAGAGGGAGACCCAGAAAAGGGGAGAGATTTGAACAAGACTTCACAGCCAGGAGGGTCAGGGTCAGGACTCAAAGCCAAGCCCCTGTCCCCTGGTCCAGAACTCTTTCCTCAATGTCCTCAGCCTTGGGGGTCCCCTTATAGCATGAGGTGGCAAGTGGGCACTCACAGAGTAGCTCTGGCCCCACCCCTCTAGCAAACCATGTGGCTTCTTCCTACTCAGCCTCAGTTTCCTCACACGAACAAAATTTTAAGGACCCCTGGCCAGCTGACATTCTGCATCTGTGACCCAGGGTCATGGTTCTTGGCCCTGCTCCAAATCCCTCCAAAACGGTCACCTGGGGCCTCCTGTAGCTGATCCCTCCTATAGGCCAGCACACCCAGCTGCTCTCGGACACTGCCCGACCCCGGCCCGGCGGTCACCAAGGGAGGCCCAAGCCCTCGCCGGGGTATGTGGGACTCCCTGTCACCACAGGGAAGATGAGCGTCCCTGAGGGACAGACGACAAAGGCGTCTTCCTGTCCTAGTGATTTGTGTACGCATGGGGTATTGAACCAGTGACAGCTGGGGGCCTGCGGGGGGAGGTCAGGGGGGAGATGTGGGTAGGATGGGACCAGCAGGGGACCCTGGCTGGTGCTTGCCAAGGAGCCAAACGTGGTGTGGGTGTGCCGCCTGAAAAAACAGGCGGCACGCCCGGAAAATGGCCGCTCTGCCCATCTCCCAGGCCTGGCCAGCCCCACCCTGGATTTTGGCCACTCCACTTGGCACCAGTATCACAGGTCCCAGAGAAACAACTAGAAAAAAATCTCAAGGTATGCTCAAAGAAGACGCCTCCAGAGCACAGGAGACGAGTCCTGGAAAACCTCTAGGGCCTCCAGCCCAGGGTTCTGCCTCGCTCCCAGGCTCACTGGGCCCCTCCATCGGGCAGGGAGCATCTGGCCTGCTCCAAGGGAACTCAGCCTCCTCTGACCAGGCGACCTTCTGGTCTTACCCGGCAGGCCACCTGCAGCTGATGGGTCCATGGCTCTGCCTGCCTCGGGCAGTCCTCAGAGTCTCCTGTGGCCCTCACTAGTTCCCGACGGTAGGGCAGGGTGGGGGGACAGCTCCACGTCATTCCAGCCCCTCCGCCACTGATATGCTGGTGACACAGGGCAGGCCTCTTTGTTTTCCCAGCCCCCACTAACTGTGAGTGGGAAGCCCCTGGAGCAGAACTGTGCTGCCAGAACTGCTCCTCTCCCTACCCGCTGGAGGTCAGGGCACTCTGGCCCCGGCTGTGGGCAGTGATGTCCGTGCAGCACCCTCCGTTCACAAGGCAGCGGCTGCTCACGCTGGGAAGCAGCCCTGGCTCAGCAAAAAATGCAAATGCTTTCACCAATTAGGCTGGGAAGAGAAGCATTTCTGAGAGGAGCCCCATCAGTCCATCCTGGTAACAAACAGGCAGCAACTCCGTTATTGAGAAACCCACCTCCTTGTGCTGGGCCTGCTGTCTCTCTGGGGTGCCCTTCTGTGCTGAGCCTGGGACCCTCGCCAGCAAGTGTGAGGCAAGTTATGCCCAGGAGGTGGTATGAGCTCTGCCACCCCCGGCCCCAGGTTAGCAATCCAGGAAGCCTCTGCTCACCTGTGTGTCCAGCAGGGCTGCAGGTTAGCATGGCTCTGTGAATTTCCCTGGCCTGTGCCGGGAGGCTGCTGGCTTACTGGGAGAGATGAAAAATATTCCACTGGAAAGGGGTTAACACTGGACGGTCTCCTGTCTCAGCCTGGAGGTTGTGACTGTGTTCTGTGGCCTTGGCATAAATCCCCTGAATCTCCATGCCTCCCTCTTCCTCCACGGCATGATGAGTTGGACAAGATGAGCTCTAGGTCCCCTTCGTTGGTAGCGGTGAGGTTACCCACCCTCAGCCCCAGGGCAAGGCCGATGGAGGGAGGGATTGGGGGCTGGGCCCTCAGACCCTCACCATCTAATCCTGTGCTTCCCAGTGGGAGCATAAACCCAGAGCCAGCAGCCACCGTCCTCCCAGCGGCCTCCCCATAACCAGCCATCTGTCCTTGTCCTGCGGGCTCCCCGTGTCCCTTAGAATATGGCCAAGGGTCTTCACAGGGGACTCAAGAACTCTTCGGCTGCCATGACCCCTGGTCACCTGCTTCCCATAACCACTGACAACCACAGGTTTCCCGCACAGTCCCTTACTCATGAAGCTCCTCCAGGAAGAGGGCTTTGCACTTCCCTGTGGCAAACTCCCCACCCTAGGAGGTCGGTGCAAACATCTACTTGATGGTGTCTGGCAGTACCCCTGACAAAGCAGAAATGAACAAATCCCAGCCCAGGGCCTGCAGGGCCCAGAGCTCCAAGGCGGATCTTTAGCAACCTCAATTCCTCTTTGGGTTGCTCATTTTGCCACTGCATTCTGGAGGGGCCAGAGCAAGGCAGTGTCTATAGGAGGCCCTTCCTTCTGGGCATCAGTGCCATGATGAGACCCCGCGGCCCTGCTGGACGGGAGACCTGGGGCCTCCACCAGACCAGAGCAGGCTCGCTAAGTCTCTCCAGCAGCCCAGTGGGCCGATGACGCATGGGAGCCCCACCCAGCTCCCACTGGGTGGGGCTGGCCTCAGGGAGAGTCCAGCAGTAGAAAAGCCTTTCAGGGGCTTCTCTGTGGAATTCCATAAAGCCAGGCCTGGGCAGGGAGACCCTGGGCACTACTTGAGGCCACCCTTGACCTCTGAGGTGACTGGACAAGTCCTTCCTCTCCTGTGCCTCAGGCTCTTGTGGTCATCAGAGGAGAAAGGAATGGTTCCACGGGCACCATTCACGGAGCCTCACACAGCAGAGAGAAACGGACAGATCGGTGGAGGGCACTCTGGGCATCGGGGCAGGCAGAGGGGTCTCGCCAGTCGGGGCAGCACCCACTTCCGGGAGGGCCATGAGGACAGCAAAGCACAAGGATCAGGGCAGGTGCCCAGTGGAGAGAGAGACCAGCCCCAAAGGCAGGGGCAAGAGAGGAGCCTCAGCTCGGGGCTGCGGGGGGGTGGGGACTTTAGGGGACAAGGAGACTACCTGAATGGGAAACTTGGCTGAGCCTAGAAGATCAAAGTGAGAGGTGAACCTTCCCTCAGAGCTTACAGCCAAGCTGAGAAAGCAAGGACCTCAGACACGACAGCCACAACCCAGAACAAGATGGTTTTGATTGGCATGGAGGGTAGGGAAGCCACCGTCCACCCAAGAAGCCTCGCTTCCCCTCTCCAAACCCCAGGGCCTGGCTAGAAAACGAGGATGCTGAACTCATCACCTTCAAGCCCTCCCCATCGCTCCCTTGTCCTCAAGTTGGACCTCAAAGAAAGGAGTGATTTTAGCTGGCCACAGTGGGCTGGAGAAGCCCACCCTGGGAAAATGTTTGGCTCTAGAGGGAAAAGGTAGAGTATTTTTAGCAGGCGGAAAAGCCTGTGCCTACTGGCTTCTTGGTACATTTGGGGGGCAATGTGGGTCCTTTCTCTGAATCCCTTTCATCTCCTAGTAGTTCCAGAAGGGAAAGGAAACATGTGGCCCACAACCCTCATCCAACTGCAGATTCCATGCCCAGAGCAGGAGTCTCGCTGTGTCACGCTGGCCAGGGGGTTTCTCTGTCCAGACAGACTCCAGCCTGTTGTGTGCCAACAGCAAGTCCAGAGTCAGAGTCCCGCGAACAATCTGGATGATGACCGGTGAGTTCACCTCCCAGGGCTTCAGTTCCTTACCTAGACCAGGACTAAGGAGCTCAGGGGGTGAGAATTATAAGAAATTGGGGCGCCATATCAGATGGTGAACTGTGAAGCCCCACTGCGTAGCCCCACAAAAGGCAGGGGGCAACCCTGTCAACAGTGCTGTTTATGGTTTATTCTCACCACTGCAGCTTTCCTGCTGGGGCTTCAAGGGAGAGCTGGGTTGGCTTCCTGCTGGAGTGGGAGAGGGCTGGGCAGATGGACAAGGAGCCTGGCTCGGTCCCATGAGGTCCTGGAGCTGGGCCAGTCCACATGGGGCACTCTGGGAAGGTTCAGGAGGAGCCAAGGGGCTGCGAGCAGAACACACCTGGAACTCAGGCCTTGGAGGCCCCAAGCCTAACTTTGTGTTGCATAAATAGGGAAAATGAGAGCAGAGAAGACTAGGCTGACCTGGGGTCACACTCCCAAGGCAATCTCAGCAAAGCAATTACACTGCCGTGCAAGCTCCAGCCGTGGAACAGAACTGCCGCTTAAGAGACTCACAGAATCAAAAACATCCTTAGACTCACAGAACAGAACTGGCCTATCTCAGGGGAGGATCTCAGACTCTTAAAAACACACAACCTAAAAGAACTCAGACCCATTCGGCGGAAATGTTAGCCGTCTGGAGTTGCCCAGTCTTCCCAGTCTGAAATCACACAAATCTCAGACTCGCCAACAGAGCAGAATCCTAGGAGCTCCGAGTCACAGGATCTAGTCCAGGTACCAGAAGCGGCAAGGCCTGCCCTCTCCCCACCGCCAGTGCAGGAATCCCGCTCCCACCACCGACATATGGCTGCCCCGCCTCCTGGATGTGCTCAGTGTCGGGGCCTCAGTCAGCTGTGCCCACTAGAGGCTGGACACGTTCCCTCCTGAACAGGGAGGGAAATAAGTTCTCAACAGGAGATCCCCACTTTGTACAAATGGATTTTTCACCCCTCCTTGTTCTTTGGCTCTGGTCGGAAAGATTCGCAGGGAAGTGGAAAGGAGCCAAGAGCTGCCACGAAATGACTTTAACCAGCAGACAGGCTGGTAATAGGTTTCGGTGGGAAAAGGAAAGGAGAGGGGCGATTAATTCCAACTTGCCATGCGATAAAGGAAATTAAGGCATAATACTGAGGAGGCAGCAGTTCTATTAACCTGTGTGGAATACCAATTACTTCAGCCTTCTCAAAATTGCTAGAAATAAAGAGAAAACCCCAAAAGAGAGTGTGATTGTGGCCCAAGACTTATCTGGATTAGGCTGTTTGTTTGCCCTGGCACCCTAATGATGGGAATGAGGGAAAATTCCCCGTTTCCTGGGAGACAGCTCTGCCCAAGTGGGGGAGGAAAGGCAGGCCCACGTGCAGCCACTGGCCTGATGGCAAATGCACAGGCACAGGGCGTCCTCGGGCCCACTTCAGAGGGAGCCCCTTGGCCAGCGCTCTCCCGAGTTCACCCTTAGATACCTTTTCTGGGAGAGCACCTAGGAGGGCCTTGCTTCTGCCAGCTGCTGTCCCCACAGAAAGGTCCTAGGTCTCTGCTGCAGGAGGCCAGTGAATCTGGCAGGGGCCTACTGTGTGCCAGGCACCTTTGCAGGGAGCTGGTCCTGTGAGGCCAGGCCTCCGGGCTTGGGCTGAGGCCACCTACCCATCTGAAGCCACCACGGGCAAGGGGCATGGGTAGTGTTAATGGTCACAGGCCATAGCACAGGGCCTCCACTTAGAGGTAGGCCAGGCACCCGGCAAGCCCACACTTCCCACAGGGGTCCTGACCCATGCTCAGAGCCCCTGACTGCAGAAGTACCCACCAGCCTGGGCACCAGAGCCACAGGGTTGCCTAGGCCGAGGTCCCAACACAGCACGCTGAGACCACCTACCCTCTGAGCGCTGCCTGCCGTCCTAGGACAATTCCACCCATGTCGCTCTTTCCTTCAAATGAACACTTCCTCCTAGCACTGAGGCTTGGAAAGAGTCTAGTCTGCTGCCTGCTGTGGCCTTCCTCCTGCCAGGGCTAGGCTACCTCTACCAGTGCTCAAATCCTGCCTTTGTACTCAAATACTTAGCCTCTCTGAGCCTGTGTTTTCCTCTTCTGAAAATCTTTACTTGCAGGGTAGTTGGCTGTGAGATCAAATTAACCTCAGTGCCCCACACAGGGCCTGGCATTGAGAAGATATTCAGTGATGGAAGTTCCTCAGCCGCCATGGCAGCGACCCCCAGCTACAGGCTTTGTGTACAGTGGGCCCCTGAGCAGTTCTTGTTATAGTTTTTAAAGGGCCTCATGGTGCCTCGCCTCTGCTGTCGTGGGCCACCTGCTTCTTCTCTGACTTATTTTCTCCATGCACAAAGAAGGGAGAGAAAGGTTGAGGTGAGTGGAATTATCACCAGGCAGCCAGCTGGGCTCCCAGGGCAGGTGGTTTGCAAGCAGCTGCCCTAGCTAATCCTACAAGGATTACAACCGGAGTGGGACAGAGCAAGACTAGCCCTCGTGGGTGTGCAAGCAGCAGGTGGAGGTCTGGCTACCCACCTTCCCTGATGCCTCTGTCCTGACCCACATAGGTCTCCACCGTGCCCACAGAGAACAGCCCCCCAGAATGGCCCTGCCTCTGCCACATGCAAAGCCCCAGCCAGGCAGGGCCATGTGGGGAGACAGGAGGACTGGAAGGTGCCAGCCGCCTACTTCTGGGTGAATGGTAACCCTGCCCAAGGCCAAAGCCACACTTGCCAGGAGGCCAGGGGATCTCATGAGCATATTATCCCCATTCTTTGGGAGTTGACAGTGGAGGGCTCCCTGCCTCTATCCTACCAGGAAGCCTCCCACGACCTCACGCGGCACTGAGACCTGCTCTGGTCCACAGCCTCATCACCTTGTGTTTCAGTCGCTCAGCTTTTTTCCCTGCCAGACAGGTAGTTCATCTGGAGGCACGATAAGATCTGCCCAGGCAGGTACCAGGGGATGCTTGGGAACATACAGATGGATGGATGAATGAATATAATCTTGGGGCTTAGATTTTTCAATCTACGCAAAATTTACAGCCAGACATATAGACTATACCACCCAGAATTCTGCACACACAGTGAAACAGTAGTCACTAAAACACAGCTTTAAAATCCTGTTCACGCATAATGACCTGTGGCTTTAGTGCATTCCAAGTACTCTTCAGTTAGATGGAACCCCACATCCTTCCCTCACGTATACAAGCTTCCTCTTGTATCCCCATTCTCCCTTTCCAAAGACAGTGGTATAATTCTAAGGAGAACAGTAAGAAGGCCTGGGTCCCGGTCTTAGCTCCAACCTCGGCTGCTGTTTGGCCTTCAATAAGCCACTCACCCTCTCTCGGCCTTGCTGTCACCACCTGTTGGAGGGGGGAGTGAGTCCCACCACACTCTGAGTGTGGTCTGCTCTAGTCCACTGCCACAGGTGGGGGACTGAAGTTGGAAGACAGTGCTAGCACCCAGGCAGTGGCTCTGGGCAACAGGTCAGGTCCAGTCTGCAATGCTGAGGACGGCCCTGGCCTCTGACCTGGGCCCCATCTTCTATCCTGCTCCTCAGAAAACCCTGATGACACATGGGCTTCGTCACTCTGTGCAGAGTCCTCATCTGTCCACTTCACCTCGGCTTGTGGTTTACAAAGCCCATTGCCTGTGCCTCTTCACTGAGATCTTACAAACACCCTGTGAGATTCAGAGAGGGACGGGATGCGCCCAGGCCACACAGTAAGCCAGGGACCATTACCACCTCCAGGAGTGAAAAGAACATAGTCATCTCAGTGAGAATTCTGAACTTGCCCCCTAGGCAGCCCTGAGAAATGGGGTTTCCATTTCAGGAACCTCGCTGAGCCACCAGGAAAATGTAAAGCACAGTAATGCAAAGGCATGGAGGGCCTGCCCCCTGGCAGAAAGATACTACACTGGGAGCCCCAGTTCAGGCCTTCCACACAGGATCTCTGTGCTCGGGCAAGCCAGGGTTTCCCAATCTATCAAACAGGACCCCACCAAAGGCAAGCTGTGAACCAGCTGAACCCACCCCAGCTCACTCTCTGCCCAGCCCATCTGTGACCGCCACCTTGGCCACGCAGGCTGAGAAGGCCCCTCCCCTGCACACAGAGCTGCCCAAAAGCCAGGCCTGGGCACAGTGCACATGCGCAGAAATGCATGCAGACCCTCAGGCGCCAGCACACAGCACATGCACGTGCAGATGGGCACACATGCTCACAGAGAGGCACACACACACTCAGATGTGCACTTTATATTGAACACATTAACACGCACATGCCATGCTGCTCACACGCCAAAGCACACAGGCCACATACCCGCACGTGCACAGGTGGCTTTGTAAGATGCTCACACACCACAGAAAAACATGGATCGATTTTTTTCCCTGCCTCTTCTGTGACAGCCAGATGGTGGGATTCTCCCACAGGGCTACCATTTAATGCTCTAATTAATTAAAAAAAAACTCTAGGTATCCAAAGCCTGGGTTTGTTCCAAACATCCCAGGCATGGCCCAGTCTGAGGCCCAGGAGGATGGCAGGGCTTAGGGGGAGGGACGGCACTGCAGCCGGGGGAGGCCCCACCCCTCCTGGTGGGCAGTACCTGGCCCAGCATGGGCATAGGGGCAAGAACAGATCTGCCTGGTATGTGGGCCTTCCCTGGCTCCAAGGATGCTCCATGACCTGGGATAGGGAATGACTCCCCCCCCCCAGCATCCCTGCCTGGAACATCTGACCCTGCCTGCACACTTCGGGAGACAGGGAGCTCAGTCCCTACGGGGGCCACGGTTCCCCTGTCCAGTTTGACTGCAGTGTGGAGATGTTCGAGAACACTAAGGTGGCTCAGAGCTCGCAGGTCCAGATCTAAACCTGCCTTTCCTAAGCCCTACTGTGTGCACAGCATGTGAGGCACAGGACAAGGGAGAGCCACAGGGCTGGCAGGGCCCACCTTGCTCCCCGCCCCCACCCCACCTGTGCACCTCTGCAAGGCAGGCTGCTTGGGGTGAGTGAACCAAAGTGCACCCTCACCTTGTCTCCCAGGGGTCACCCCATGGTCAGCATGAGGGTCCTGGGCACCCAGGCCAAGCAAACAGAATCCCCTGCCCTCCAAGCCTTTCTTCTGCCTCTCCTGGTGAGGTCTCTGCTGCTGAGTGTGTGGGAAAACACAGCAATAAATTTACCACCTCGCTTATGAGTAATTCACTGTCAGGAGCTCGGCGTAAGCAGAGGGTGAATTAAAAAGGCTTAATTAACATTAATGTTATAACAGATCTCACCGGAGCCGGGGAATCCCCCATTCTCAGGCCCAGGGCCTGGCCTGTGCTTCCCTGCTTGTGAGGAGGTGAGAGGCTGCTGCAGTGGCTGCCATCCAGCACTCCGGGGCCTCTGCCCACAGTGAGGAGCGATTTGGGACCTCTGTCAGTCCACTTCCAAAGGGTTCCTTGGTCCCTTCCCTGGTGCAGTGGCTGACAAACGGCCTTGGGCAGTCAGACTGAGATCTGAATCCTGCTACCACCTCTCCTGGGCTACGTGACCTTGGGTGCGTCTCCCCAAGTCATCCCTGTCAGCAAAGGGACAGGGCAGGTCCCCTCCACAGAGCTGTTAAAGGACCACGAGGTCATGAATGGAGAGCTGAGGTGCTCAAATACCTTGGTCCCAGACCCAGTGAGTGTCAGAGTGATGGCCACAAGCTGTGCTCCCCCTCTTATTTAATACCCAGCCAATAATGCTTTAAGGCAGGGACTACCACATCCCTACAGTGTAGACAGGGAAACTTCGGCACTGAGAGGGAGATTTGCTGTCTGACCTTGGGTGAGTGGGTCACTGTCTGTAAGAGCTCCCCAAAGGATCCAAAAAGCCAAGATCAGGCTGAGGCGAGCACAGGGCCCGACAACAACGTTTGTGCAATGAACCTGTGGATGCTGGAGGAAGGGGAGAAGCAAGCATCCACTACAGAGTGCGTGGCCGGCTGTCAACCACTGAGACTGAACTAAGCTGCCGCCACCTCCCACCCAGCTCACCTCACCCGTGTCTGGCTCTGGGGAGAGATACACGTGGAGGAAAGGTTCCTTGTACCGTCGGGATTAACACCCCCTCCCAGCCGTCCTTGCTTCCCCTGAGGCACCCGCCTGGGCCAGGCACAGAGCAAGTGCACAGTAATTTATCACTAACGACTGCCATATTAATATTAATGGCAAGAAGAGGTCTCTGACCAGAGCCAACTTCAACAACAGTAGGAAGGAGGCCCAGCTCCCAGCCACCTACTCGCACACTTCCTCAGAGGAGACAGGAGCCCCCAGCTTAAGGGCCCTGGGCTCCACCCTGGAGCATACCTACATCCCGTCCTGGGGGGTGGGGGGCTCTGGGCCACAGGTCCCCGTAGCAGCTGGCACCCTGTTGTCAAGGGCTTGCCTGGGAAGAGCGTGGAGCGGGGAGACAGAAGAGATGGGCTGGGGCAGGGGCAGATTCCACCTCCAGAGAAGCCCTGGGAGCCCTCATCAGGCCAGTGAGTCCTGCCAGGTCCACGCACCCCTAACCCTGCCACAGCGCCCGCACCCCCTCGGCCTCCCCATTCCAGTCCATGCACCCCGGCTCCGGCATTGACTCCCCATGTGACCTGGAGAAAGTCACATTCTACCTCACTTTTCTCCAAGTAAAGCTGGGGATAAAACACCACCTGCCTCATGGGCCCAATGTAAGATGGAAGAGAGGACGCCCAGCACAGAGTAGGGCTCAGTACAGGCGCCCGTGACCACCGACAGCCCAGAGACTGGCGCGATGGACACCCCATCCTGCCAGAGGCCATGGAGGAGCGGGGCAGGCTCCAGGTGTCTCTGGTTTCCACAGGGCTGCCCTGTAGCAAGCTCAGCCAGGACTTGTGGCAGGCCTGGGACCCACAGGGCTCTTCTGGACAGACAGAACTTTCTCCTAGAAATTTTAGGAAGAACTGCATTACAAAATAGTAGGGTTCCATCCAGGAGGTGGGCACACAGGGCATCCAGGCACTCACTCAGGAGTGTCCAGCGGGCGCCTCCTCTGTGCTGGGCCATGGGGCGCTGGCGGAGACGGCGTGACAGCCAGGCCCACCTGGAGAAACCCACACTCTAACTGCATTAGAGACGCCCAAGGTACCAAGTCAGCCCCCGTCAGGCCTGCCCACCCCAGCAGGCGGGTCAGAGCCTGGAGGAGGTGAAGGGGCCTTCGTCATGAGAGGGGCTTGGGCAAGCCCCAGGCAACTTGGTAAGGGGCTGAGCTCTGGCCCAGCGGACACCTTGCTCCAAGCCCTGATGTCCCTGTGACCCCAAGGGCCTCCCTGATGTCCACCTCTCCCTATCCTGCCCTACCTTGACCGCAACTTAGTACTGGCCCCAGAGCCCTGGCCACCCCCACACCCTGTAAGGGCTGGACAGGAGGTGTCCTCGGTGGGAGTGCCCTCAGGCAGCAGGGTACAGACAGTGGCTGTCTCTGCCTGGACAGGGACAAGGGGCACGGCCAGCCCCAGGCAGGTGGCAGATTCACCCCTGCCCACTTCTGCCCCCCAGCATCTGCACACACACCCCCAGCAGTTCCTGGGGAGTGGGCTCCAAGGAGGCCCAGCAGCCAGACCACCAGCTGCTTCCTCCTCCCCACACAAACCCTGGCCACAAAGCCTCCTCCCCCGGCTCTGCCCGCCTGCGGTGACAGCCTCTTGGCACCGGCTCTCCCCTTGCCTCCATCTGTCAGGAATCGGTGCAGACAGACTGTGAGAACCACAAGAGGAAGTAGCAAGGTTGCTTGGACCCCTCCCCTCCCCCACCTCCCCAGCGCTCTCCCCTCCCCCACGCACACCAACCTCCCTCCCCCTCCTGTGTCTCTCCCTCCCTTCCATCTGTCTCCATTCTTTCCTACTGATGAAGACATTGACAGAGCGGGCATGTGGAGGGGGAGCAGCCGACCAGCCAGCCAGCACCCCAGTTAGAATCATGACCACTGTGCAGCCACCCATCTGTCCTCCCTTTTCTCCAGCCATCCAGTCAGTGCCAGTGGAATTTGGGGCTCAGCGTCCCCATCTGTACAATGGGCACAGTGATTCCTACCAGGCTCACTTCCAAAGGGCTACCATAGGCCTGGAAATGACAGGTGGAAAGGGTTTTTCTCTCCAGACAGCACATATGAGGCAAATGGCCAGTTCTCCAGCTTCTTCCTATTTATAAAGGGAACAAGGACCTCTTGGGAGGCCAGAGGGGCCCGGGCAGATGCAAGTGGATGGCAGCAGTAACTCAGGCAGCCGCACCACTGTGACAACTCTCACTGTACCTAAGGGAGGTGAACAGGGCAGGGATGGGGAACCGAGCCAGAGAGGGCAGTCACACAGCTGTGTTAGAGGCAGACTCGGCCACAGCAGCAGGCCTCCCGTCTCCCTGAACGGAATCCAGGATGCTTGGCCCCATCTCTTCTAGACCGCCTGGAGGTACAGGAACTTGGCCCAGTGGCCCAGAGGCAGAAGGTGTCCTGTCTCTTCTGAGGGCTTCCTGGGACTGGGATTCAGAGTTCTGGAACTGGGACAGTTCTAATGGACCAGGACAAGTTTCCTGGGCTGGGTAAACATGGAGCCAACTGAGCGGGTGGGCATCTCCACTGGAAACCAGGAAAGCCTTGCTCACCCCCCATGTGATAGGTGGCCCAGGGCTCCAGACGCCTCCAGAGACCCAGGACAGGGGAAGCTCTGGCCCAGCTGTGGCCTCAGATGTGACCCTAGCTGCACAGGGATGCACCCAAGGTAACGGGAGGGGTCTCAGGTCCTCCACCCCCTCACAGACTCAGAGGAGGTCACACACTGAGCTACAGGGACAGTGCTTCCAGCGCAGGGCCTGCATTTCCATCCAGAGCTCTTGCCCAGTTGCTGGCAGGGCACATGGCACAGAGCGAACACTCAGCAAAGGCTGGAGTACAAGTCTCCAGGCCACACTGCACCTCCCAGGGGCCCACGGAAATACCGCGCCAGGCATAGGCACCCAGGGAGCTGATACACAGCAAACGGTATAGGGCGCTGGGCATGCGCAAGCCCAGCAATACCCGCCAGCCCTCCTGGTCCCACCCCCCCTGAGGTTTGTGATCTGCATCCTGACCCACAGACGCTTAATCAGGCCATCCAAGTACAGAGTGGTCAGGCACCACAAGAAATGGAGGGAAATGGTGGGGGAGACCAGTGAAGGGTCTGACCCACAGAGGGATGAGGAGGGGCCCTGGGAACAGTGGCTCGAGTTAGACAGCAGGGCCAAGGGACTTCCAGGCAAGGGACAATGGCATGGGGACAGCAGGAGAGCACGCCAGGCTTCCTTTTGAGGACATAAACAGAGCACGGTCCTGGGGCTGGGGCATTGGAGGGTGGAACCTGGGCCTGCAGACAAACAGGCACACACTGGTCATGCAGAACTCTGAATGCCAGGTAAGAAGACTTGGCCCTAGGAGGGTGGGCATCACTGCAGACCAGAAGACAGATAACAGGCAGAGGTTGATGGTTACCAGTGCAACTTGTCATGCGGGGAGAGCCTAAGGACTTGGGGACCATGACCGGTGAGGGCCCAGAGAGAACAAGAGAGGTTCCTGACAAAGGCCAGGCTGAATGAGTACAGAAAGGTGCGAGAAGGCAGAAGCACCTGGCCACGGGGCAGTACTGCTGTTCTGCAACCCAGGAGGCCACGGCCTAAGGATGCCACCTTTACCTGCCGGTACAGTACACCCATCCTTGCTGTCCTCTTCTCAAAGCCAGGGAGGTAAGCCACAGTGACAGGACAGGCTCCCACAGGCCTCATCCTGGGAGCCTCAGAGAAGCAGTGGCCCTGTGAGATGGGCCCTACCTGAGCCCACAGCACACAGCATACGTCAGCTGTCACAGGATGAACCTCCCTGGACCAGGGGCTGTGGTACGAACACAGAAGGGAAGGGACACTGGGAAGGCTCAGGATGAGGGTAGGGGGCATGCTTGTAAGCAGAGGCCCCAGAAACACAGCTGGGACCCAGGAGGGCAGAAGAGCTGTAGGAGGCAGATCAGAATTGACAGAAGAATGGATTTCTAACAAGAAGTACTGTCTAGGCATAGAGCAGGCAGCCGGTCACGCTATCCCATCCCAAGGCTGCTGAGATTCCTGCATTTGGAGCGGGTGGGAGGCTGCTTGACCAAACTAGGATGCAGCCCCAGGCCAAGAGCCACAGCGCACTCACTCATCCACTCGGCATATGTTCACTGGGGCCTGCTCTGTGCCAGGCCAGGGACCAGGGCATCAGGGCCAGGGGGAGGGGGACCAGAGCTACCCTTGAGCAGTGGGCTGGAACACAGCAGGGGACAGAGAGTAGAGCCAAGTCTGTCCCTACACTCCTGGCTTCCCATACTCCATGTCACAGGTCTATTTCCTGCCCTCTAAAAGGCCCCACACCCTTACCTGTGTGGTGTATGTAGGGGTCAGGGATGGACACAAGCCAAGCTCCTCCCATACCCCACACCTCCCAGAGGTCCCTGAGGCTCTGGGCTCATTTCCTAATGAGGTCTCTGGAAGGTCTTTCCCTGGTGAAACTGGGCTAATAAGTTCCAGTCTGCAGCCACAGGAGAGAAGAGGGATAAAGGCACCTGTCAGGAGGCTCTCTGGCTCCCCCACCCAGCAGTATAGCAGCCCACCACAGCTGAGGTCCCCAAAGGACAGATGGGAATAGGGGTTCTGGAGGTCTCAGGCTAGATAGTCTTGGATTGAGCATCAGCCATGTGCTAGACACCACTCTTAGTGCTTCCCATAATCAGACCCGTGGTCATCTGGGGGGGGCCAGGTAGTGATGAGGCAGGTGTGCAGAGAGAAGAGGAAACTTGGTGGGGCCCGGGGATTGTCACATCTATGGCTCCCAACTGCACTGAACAAGGGTCTGGAGTCAGGCCTAGAAAGGAGCTGGGCTGAACGGACTGAGCCTCTGTTCCCAGAGGGGAGGCCTCAGCACAGAATCTGCGCGGGTGGGAACCACCAAAGGCACCTGGGGAGAGGAAGTGGCAAAGAGACCAAGGACTCGAGCCACACAGCTGCCTGGGCTTTCCAGGGTGCAGGAGGAAGACCCGGCTCGGTTGGACTCCTACACTGTGGGCAGATGAAGTTCTGGTACTTTCCACAACTCACAAATCACTCCTTCCCCACACTGTAGAGAGCAGGAGCTGGGGGTTCAGGCTCCAGGGTTCACCCCAGACCTCCCAAGTAGGAAGTGGAAGGGCTGCTGATACTGGAGAGTCCCCTTGGTTCCTATAGAGAAGTAGGCAGGAGTGGCAGGCGAAGAGGAGCCGGGGAGACAAAGGAGCATCCCACAGGCTGCCAGCATGAAGTCTGCTCTGGCTGGCTCACAGGTATTAAAACAATCCACCCAGAGCTCTGCAAAAAATAAACAGGCAAGAAAAAAAAAAAAGCCCCAAAGCAACAAAAGACCTCATTTAACTGCAGGCTCTGCTAATACACAGTAGGTTCTGGCTTTGCATGTACAGTTTAGGCCATGCTCCTGTGTGAGGGGTTACAGCAGGGCCTCTGGGGTCCTGTGGGGTCAGAGTTTTTTCTGCCCCTCCTTCCAGCCCTGGGGCTCAGAGAACAGGAGGCAGCTCCTCAGCACCTCCACATCGGGGTCTGGCCATGGCAGACTCCAACTATTATGAATGTCTCAGCTCTCAGGGGAGAGCAAAAGAACCCCAGAGAACCGGGACTGGAGACACCCCACGCCCAGTGAGTAGAGACCTGAAGAGGGGCTGCCAAACAGCCACTGGACAGGTGAGAGCAGAGGCGAGGCGGGCCTGTGGCTCCCAGGCCAAAGCTATTCATAACAATCTCAGTCCTCGGGGTCGAGGCCAGACACACTGCAGGTCATGGCCTAGGGAGGGGAGGCTGCCATGGAGCGGGCAGGCTGGGAACAGAGACGGCTGGCAACTGTCCAGCCAAACTGTGATAATTCCCCATCACAACAGCAGGGGACAGGGGAGTGTTTGGCTTGGCTTGGGCCACCTTGGCAGGTAGGGAAGGAAGAGTGTCACCTTGGGCCCATGGCCCCTGAGTATCACTTCCCTCCTGGTACACACCCCCTCTTCCTACCCACACACCCACACACAAGCACGTGTGCCCGTGCCTGGGGCCGAGAAGGAGCTCTGAGGGTGATGGGCAGCAGATGGCAGCTCGGGGTCCAGGAAGTGGGGCAGCAGTGACCAGAGGAGTGCTGGCTAGCTCTCCCTGGATCCAGGCCATCAGGAAAGCCCACTCTGGCTCCCAGCATTCAACCAAGCTGCTTAACCTGGGCCTACTAAGGCCTCCCTTCCTCTCATCCACTGCCCTTCTCTAATGCCAACCTGGACCCACTGGTGACTCAAGCCCCCGGTGAGTAACAAACCATGCCAGGCCCAGCTGGCTAACCAACTCCTGGGGCCACCCAGGAAGCAGCCATCCTAGGGTCCCCACTGTTAACAGGAGCAGGATGAGATGGTTCCTGCAGCCCCTCCCAACCAGAGACCCTGCTGCTGTCCAGGAGGCCAGGGCCTCCCCTCTGGCCAGCTGACCCACATCTATCTCGCCTGCTGTGATTGCAGCAGCTGCCCTCTATGTCCTTGGAGAAGAAGGAGGAGAGCTGCTAAGGGCTCTGCTCAGCCATTCCCTGTGCAGGAATCAGGCTCAGGAAGGGGAGTAACAATTCGCATCCCCAGGCCAGGGATCTGAGCCCCACCAGCCTGCAGAACTCCGAGATGTGCCTGTTATCCCCACTCAGAATGGCCCGTGCAGCTGCTAGACCTCACCACACTTTTCTCTATCACTGCACTGCGTCCAATCCAATCACAAGCACAAGAAGAGGGCAGAAGGGCAAGTGGTGCAAGGCACCTGGGCCTCAGGCTTAGTTCTGAAAGTAGACCCTAAGAAGTCCAATTGCTTTTTTTACCTGCCCAGGATCCATCCTGACAGGACAACTACACTCTCCTGACCCCTCCCCAGGTAGCAGGGGAAGCTGAGAGCACAGGTCTCCCAGCCCCAGGCAAGGACAAGCCAACCCCAGCCCTATGAGGCCGGCTCCAGACAGAAGAATTCTGCTCAAGGAGCCAGCAGTGGTGGTGGAGCAAGGACCACTAGGTGAAGGGGAAATAAAGTTTAGACAAGGGCAGCCACAGAGCAAGTCTGGGCAGAGACAGATAACTGCTGCAAAGGAATGGAGGAGATGGAGTCTATTACGATGTTGAAAAGGATGAAAGAACAGTTTTGTTCTCTTCTGGTTTTCTTGATGGATGAGAAGTCCTTGGGGACAAAAACATAGTTGCCCTTTCTCCTTGCTTTGCTTTCAATGGCTTAGATATGGTTACTTTGTCCTGTGGGGCTGGGACAAGATGACCCTGTGCTCAGGAAAGGGAGAGGTCCTTTGGGCCAGACATTTTGCTGGAAACAGGGGCCGTGGGGACACATGAGGGATGTTGTCCAGGTGGGAGAAAAAGTCTCTAGTAAGCAATGATGAAAACACACCTGCTCAGCTATTCCTGTCTTAAGAATTCATCTTCAAAAAAAATCAGACAAATGTGCAAAGACGTAGTATGAGGACACCCACCCCGGCTTTGTGTGAAATTGGGGGGAAACGAGGCAACTCAGCACATATCTATCCATAGGAGAACACGCCATCAAATTATGGGCAATTCAGACAGTGGAATAATATTGAGCCCCTAAAACAGGGGTCTAAACCAATTGCTACTGACATGGAAAGCTATGAAGGACAGGAGAAAATAACCAGCATAACACCTCATTTTTGTTTCAAAAAATGCATGTGTTCATGAATACCAGCTACCTGATGCACAGAGAGAAATGCCTGGAAGGGTAGGCTGCTTATGGAGTGGCATCGCCAAGGGTGACTACTGCCTTCCTGTGTTTGCTTTTTTTATTATTTGTGTTTTCTATTACAAGGATGAAATTACTTTCACATAAGGAGGATGGGGATGTTACTTCTCCCTACAGGGTGGGAAACAAATAGAATCAACTGAAGTGAGTTTCAGCTCCACATGACCCAAAATCCTGTGACTTCCCCGAGCCTCAACTTCCCCCTCAGGAAAATGAGAGTGCTCACAGACCACTGCACAGCCGGCCTCCCACCCATATCCCTGGGAGGCACACGTTCAAAGTCCATGCTCAGCTGGGACAAGCTGGAAACTATAATAGCCTCCAGGGTGGCAGCAATGAAGACCCCTATGGCACCTCAAGGCCAGCTTCCAGGGCATGGTGGTGACCGCACCAACACCTTCAGGGGTGCCCAGACGGGTATTCCCTGGAGAGCCTTTGGGCTATCTGTCTTGTTACCTTCCACGTCCCACAAAGCACGTGTGTGGAGGCTGGGAGGAATCCCTGGGACAGGTGACTGGTGTCATCTGAGGACTTATTTTTTTTTTGGTTTTTCTCCGGTACCGGGAACCGAACTCACGACCTTGCACTTGCCAGGCAGGCGCTTTTGCCGCTGAGCTAAATCCCCAGCCCCTCATCTGAGGACTTTTGAAGGGCCTGGCTGCACCCAATTCCTCACCCCTAAAGTAGCCAAGCCCCATCAGAGATACAGGTTCCATGGGTACAGAGCTCAGTCAGGACCAAGCAGCCTTCCCCAAAGGCCGTCAGCCACCCCAGCTCCAGCTTCTGGGTTGGAGACACACAGCGACTTGTGAGAGGAGCCAGGGTTACTCACAAAGGGCCACTCAAGGACACTCCAGGGGCCAGGGCCTGTCCGGAGAAAGCTGCTCACCCACTGGCTGGGACTGGCGCCTTGTATCCTGGGAAGGAAGAGAACTTCACAGACACCCAATGAATGTGTGGCTTCTCCTTTCACCTGCGTCAGACTCTGCAGCCAGTCAGGTATAGCCCAGTCCTGCCACTAAGGACTGAAGTGAGGCCACTGAGAGTCAGGCCACTCGGGGCAAGTGACTTCGGCTCTGAGCTCCTTCTGTGAGGCCCAGTCACAATGCTTCCAGGCACTGGCTGAAGGTGACTGTGCGGAAGGCCCCAATGGTATGCACACTCTGGAACTCTTACCAATACCCACACTGCTGTCTTACATGATTTCCCACCAGCCAAGGGCCGCAGACAGGGCCCAGCCAGGGCAGCAGTGAGCCGAGCACTAAGAAGCCTGGGCCAAAGAGGACAACCAGGCCTGTGTGACTGCAGACACAGGTAAACAGGAAATGACACTCCCATAAACAGGCAATGACACTCCCCAGGGTCACCTGTACCAGCAACATGTCATTCCTCAGTTTCCCTATCTATGAGAACGGCCCACAGAAGCCTTCGGAAACTGTGGAGCGTGGTACCTGTGGAAGACTGGGAAAGGGAGCTTTATGTTGGGGCTCCGTGGGGCCTCCAGAGAAGAGGATCCCTCCCCAGCCCCACTTCCCCAGTCAGAAACCTGGAGCCCAGGGAGGAACTGCCCAGCAAGGCAGTCACTCCCCACTTCCTCCACCTGCTCAGAGCCCCAAGCCCTTAGACCCCACCAGGCAGAACAGAGCTCTGAGAGGACAGCTCCAGGCCAGGCCTGTGCTCCAGAACAGACAAGTACCTTCTCTTGCTGATCTTTAAAGTAGAAAAAATAGGGGCTGGGACTTTACCTCAGCGGCACAGCACCTGCCTGGCAAGCTCAAGGTCATGAGTTTGATTCCTGGTACCGGAAAAAAAAAAAAGAATATAAAAGAAAAAGAAAAAAAATTCTATGGGGCTGGGGATTTAGCTCAGCGGCAAAAGCACCTGCCTGGCATGCGCAAGGTCGTGAGTTCGGTTCCCGGTACCGGAGAAAAACCAAAAAATAAATAAATAAATAAATAAAGTAGAAAAAATAAAAAATCAGCCCTCCAAGTTCTGAATAGCAAAGCAAAGGAAAGCAAACAGCCCAGCATGGCCTGAGGCAAAGGGTAAACAGCCAACTTCTATGATCAGTACTTCCCTCCAGGGAGCTAACAGTGTTAGAGACCCTGGTGCCCAAGGCAAGGCTCAGAGTAAAGTGCCCTGGGCTGAGAAGAGGACAGGCTGTGCTGTGGAGCACACAGGCCAGTGGGCAGGGTCAGGAAAGGCTCCTGGGGGTGTTGCGGGGAGGCACAGTGCCAGGCATTCAGAGACTGGGGGGCTGGATATGTAGGTATTTTGGTATAGATGTCATCAGGGCTGTGCAGGACTGGGGCCCTAACGCACAGCTGGAATGCCGTGGGCCTGGGCATGACTGCTAACCTTGGCCATGAGAGCATCCATCTGGTTACGCCTCTTGAGAGGCACCTGCTCCATCACCCGCTGGGACCTCACTCTGCTGGGCTCCCTCTCTCTGGCTTCACCTGCTACCAGCATTTCCCCAAGGAGAGAAATTTGTCAAGTCAGCCGTCTACAGACAATTGGGAAAGAAGCAGCCAACCAGCCCTGGGCCAATAACAGCACAGACTCCTAGGAGGCCTAAGAAACCGAGGCTCACAGGAAGGACCCCAGCCCAGGAGGTCCTGGGAAGGCCAAAGGGAAGGCCTTAACCTACTCCTTCCCAGGCCTGCTGAGTCAGACCCAAGAAGCAAGGGAAGCTTGGGGCTGCTGGCAGAGCCATGGGAGTCTACAATTTCCACCAACAGGAAAAAAGCAGGAGGTCACACGGGCCCAGCCTTTTCCAGTCCCCAGACTACCTGTTCATTGAGACCAACCAGGCCTGTCAGATTCACTTCTTCCCCCGCCCCTCCTCGGGCCACTTTTTGCTACCTCCGCCTCATGGCTGAGTATGGCCTTGGGACCACCTCCATGGGGCTGAGCAACCCACAGCAGGAGGCAAGCACCTGTTCTAGGAGCCTCTAGACAACATCTGGCTAAGCAGACGAGATGGGAGACCCTCCACAGGCAGGTGCCTGGAGCCCTTGGCGAACTCCTCTCACCACGTCACCCGTCGCCAGTCGTCCCACACCACCTGCTCACTGTCTCATCTCAGCCTCACATCATCTCTGGGAGGAAGGAATGGCCGGGCTGAGAATTCTGGTGTATCTGATCCAGGGTATGTGGAGTTGAGATGTCAACACAGGTCTCAGAGTCTCTTAGATCAACCTCTATATGTCATCCTGGGGGAGAGGACGGGCAGGGAAGGTTTCCTGGAGGATAGAATCTTGTAAGATGACAAAAAGAAGACAGGCAGTGAAGGGTGTTCCTGCAGGTGGAGCTGAATGTGCAAAGGCCTGCAGGTGAGAAGCAGAAGGCAAGTAAGAGGATAACAGAGTGACAGACATACAGGTTGGTGGCCAGGCACGGGAAGAGGCTGGACGGGGTGGACACAGGACTGGGCAGGGAGGCCAAATGCAGAGGCGCCTAGGCTGATTTGATCCTTGGGGTACTTGGGAGCCCCAGCAGCACTTGAAATGGTAGAGCTGCCCTGTCAGATGAGGAGACTGAGGCTCAGAGAAGAGCAACACTGCCTGTTAGGTGAGTCTGCTCAAAAAAGGAGACGAAGCTGGGCCTGGGTCGATGCAGGCTCCAGCACTGAGGCAGCTGGTGCCTGGTCCTGCCCAGCTAATGGACTTGGCCTCAGAAGTCCTGGCTATGGCCACAGAACTAAATACAGGACGGAGAGGTAATGGGGCCAGGGACACAAGGGAGCCACAAGTGGTCTGAACAAGGTGGAATTGAATGAGCACAAACCTAGCCCACCTCTCTACCTAGCCTTTCTCCCCAGAGCTGGGTGACGTGCAGGGGCACAGCCTTACGATGTCATCTCAAGATGAGACACAGAGGTCTGGAGAAGGGGAGACCTGGGTCACCAGCTAGTACTCCAGACAGCCCAGGTTCCATAGTGGCACACCTTCCCATTTCACTCAAAATTCACATACGTTGGGCCAAAAACTTCCCTACTCTGTGCCTTTACAAACTGGGGACAATCCAGGCACTTCATAGTCATCCCACGTTACCAACTAGAGGAGCCCAGAGGGCCATGCATGAGATCTCAGTGCACGCCTGGTCCATAGCAAGTGCTCAGTAAGTGATGATCAGTGTTTCGGTTGCCACTGTGGGAATAAAGGCCTGGCTAGAGACCAGAATCCCCACCTCTACCCCAAGATACCAGGGAACAACAGGAAACCAAGGCCTACGGACCAGTGGCCCACAGCCAGGAATCCCACCAGACTTCCCCCGGCTGGCCCGGCCCGGGCGTCCTGCGCCTTCCTCCGCTTTGAAGGTCCTCTAAGCTGGGAACCGAAGCCCCAAAAGCTTTTCCCTTCCCCATCCTACCAGCTCCATCTGTGTGTCCAAAGAGCCAAGTTCCATTCACTATGGATAAGCATCAAGACTGAGAAGGCCTCAGCTTGAGTTCCAGCTTCGATCTAGAGGAGCCACATGACTCTGGGGGACTAAGTCACCCCAAGCCTCAGCGTCCTGTGTGACATGGGGTCCACCCCACCGACATTCAGACGGTAAGTGCTGAGGTAATGACATCAGCTTCCATCTGTCAAGACTCAGCTCAGCTCTCTTCCCTCCAGGAAGGCTTTCTTGGCCTCCTCAACACAAAAACTCCCTCCTGCCAGCCTCCGTCAGCCTCTTGGTATTCAAGAGCTTTATTCTGGCTCCTTTGGGAGCTGGAACTCATTTTGCCTCACACAGATATTATTTATAATTCCAGCCCCTATTCTGCAGCCCAAAGAGGTGCAGAAGCAGCAGCTCAGGGCCCCTTGCAGGGGAAGGCACTGAGGAAGGGGGTCAGGTGCATGGCGGTGGGGGGGGGGTTTCTGGGGGAGACAGTGACCTCAGTCTGGGCAGGTGACCCTAACACATCCACCCAAAGACTCACGCTGTTTATCTAACTGCCTTTTGTGGCTGCTTTCAAGGCTACTTCTACACCCCTCAAGGTAGGGACACTGGTCCACTCCTTGTCTTCAACAGCTGGTGAGAAGATGTCCTTCACAAGAACCAGGATGGAGCACAGAGGGCAGATGCTCTTTCTGGCAGAGAAAAACGCACACTCAGCAAAGTCAGGCCTGGTGCAAATGACACTACAGGCAACGCCAAGACCCTTTCTCCCCAAGCCCTGGCATTATTGGCTTCTGCCCTTTTGTCCACTAACTCTGTCTGTAACTCATCCCAACCCTCTCAGAACCAAAGCAGGAGCTCAGACGAGCTACCACCACTGTCCTGGCCCCACCTGGGGGCACCCAGCCATAGACTACTTCACTCCTCTGTCCTGCCCACGGCCTTATAACGATGAGAAACGACAAGCCTAACATTTACAGTTCAACCTTCCAGCTCCATGCTCCTTCCATAGCACTCACTGCCGGAGAAGCAGGCAGTGCTCCTGAGCAAGCAGGCAGGCGTAGATCCTGACCAATTCTATTCTCAGCTCTGTGACCTTGGGCAAATCAGTCAACCTCTCTGAGCCAGTGTCCTTATCTATAAAGCAGGATGACAGGAAAAGCTTCTGCTCTGAATTTACAACCACCCTTTATTATAAAGAGCCAAGGAGGAAAAGTGTAACCAGCCCAGAAGCACAGTTTCTATTCCTGCTCGCCAGCACTTTCCTGCTGCGGGGACCAGAGGAACAGCTCCTAGGCCTGAGACTCACCCTGGTATTTTACCTGGCCACAACCACAGTTATAATATCAGAGGCACTGGGAGATGATTTGGGTCACAATTAGGCTAAGAACACTTCCTGGTGACAAGGGCTTAAATTAAGGCTCTTACTTAGCAACTCAGTAGTCATTGAGCAAACAGCTTAACCCTCAGTGCCTTGGTCTTTGCTCTGTACAAAGCACTATTGCCAAAATGAAAGGAGTTTATATAAAATGCACTCACCACACTGCTGGGCACAGTTAGTGGCAGCATATACGAGTCTCATTACTTCCAATGACATTTCTAGAATTAGTCCTCAAAACCGTCCAGTGAGCTTTCCCAGGCAGGGATTATTAGCCCAAGTGATCAGGTGGGGAAACTGATGCCGGTGGGAAAGGCAGACTCGTCACACTGTCCACACGGAGTTATGTCTGAAAGTGAACCAGCGAGGCTGACTGGCAGTTTTAAAAAAACTCAAGGGCCGAAAGGACAGCATGCTAACCTCCCCTTCCCTTCTGTGCACCGCCTGGAGCTGAGGGTGCATGCACATGGTGCCCACCTGCTGCTTCCTTCCTCAAACCAGTGCTCCCAGGCCAGGGCTGCACATTCTCTAGGGTGAGGCCTGCAACTCTCCAAGAGCTGTTCCTCTATTCCTAGAACTACAATCCTTCCCCCGCAGCAAACTGCCTGCTAAAGGGCTTCCCGTGGCACAGACACCCAAAACCCCTATCACCCCAAAAAGGAACCTGAAAATCAGTTATGCCTGAGTATGCAAACACCTTGTTTGCCACAGGAAGCCAGGCTTCACGAGGCCCCTTCCAGGAAACAAATTCTTCCTCCTGCTCCCCTTCTTCCTGGTGGCCCCGTGACTCATGTCCAGGCTGGGCTGGCAGGCTAAGAAAGGTTTTCAGGGTGACTCGACAAAAAAAAGCAGCGCGAGCTGGCGCTCTGCCAGCACCTGGGGGTGGGGTGGGGGAGCGGATATGGAGTATCGGTGTGGCTGGGCTAGGGCCAGACCCAGGCCCCTGCAACCACTGGGGGCTCAGGGTGCTCAGGGCCTCAGGGCGCTCAGGGCACCGGATGCTACACACCGGTCCGTCCCATGATTGGCAGCTCGAACCACGGAGGCCTATGGGGTGGTCCTTGCCCAGCCAATCAGGGGCCCCGAGGAGCCCATTCATTCACAAAAAAAGAGGAAAAAAGCCGGAATAGGAGTGTGGTGCTGGCTGCAGCTGGGTGGAAGTTTGGGACACGGGCATGCACGCCGTGGGCCTCAGTGGGTTGCCGCGGAGGGCCGCCGAATGGCTGGAATCTAGAGGAGTTCGGGGACTGCCGCGTCCCCGCCCCACCTGGCACATTCCCCGGCACACCGCCTTGGGCTCCGCCCCGGGCGCTACCGGGAGGCGCTGGCCGCGGGGCCGCCTGTTAACCGAAAGCCACCTCACCCTGAAGGCGGCGGCCAGGCTGGAGCAGGTGGCCCGCGTAGCTTGGGCCAAGCGCGCACATAGCCGGAACCCCCCCACACACTAAACAACCGACCCAGGCCTGAGCGCCCCGCTGGCCACTCACGACAGTCGTCCTCGTCGCTGTTGTCCGAGCAGTCGTCGTCTTCGTCGCATCTCCACACCAAGGGGATGCAGCGCTCGTTCCGACACCGGAACTGGTCCTTTTCGCACTCCTTGACGGGCCCTGGGGGATGGGTTGGGGAGTCGAGAGCTGGGTCCGCCAACACGAGCTCAGCTCCCCACCAGGCAGCCTGGAATCTTCTGGGGTGAAGGAAAGGGGGCGACGCCGGGTACTTCGGACACCCTCGACCCAGAGGCAGGGTTGGATGCGCTGGGCTCCTCGGATGGCGGGCCGCTGGGTGGCACAGCGAGACCAGGCTCACACGCCCAGAGTACACCCTCCATTCAAACACACTTGGCCGCACACGCGGCCAACAAGAGAAATCCACGCAGACCCAGCTCACAGAGGGCCCGCTCACGCGCGACACTAGCAGTGCGCGCACCGGCCCGTCCCCCTCGCAGCACTCACTGTGCCCCGCGCGCAGGGGTCCCCAGAAACGCATTGTCAGGCGGGCACGCAGCTGGCCTCCGCGGCGGAGCGCGTGCCACACAACCCTCACCCGCCTTTCACCCGAAAGCCAGAAATGAGCGTCCCCCGCGGAGTTTGCTGCGGGCCGGGCCCAGCTGTGGGCCCACCCCTGAGGAGCGGGGCGCGGGGCTCTAGGCCCCGGGAGGGTAGTCCTACGGGCGGGGAGTCCAGGCAAATACAGGGACGGGGGTCCCCGAGGAGCCGGCCCCGACCCTCTCCCCGGCCGCGCTTTGTTGACGGCGCGAAGCTGGCCGGGGGACCCGCTGCACGCACCTTGGCCGCCGCGCGCCGGATCCGCCGCCGCCGCG
>NW_004955464.1:5832126-5835819 GCF_000276665.1 Chinchilla lanigera | reverse complement strand
GGAACCGAACTCACGACCTTGCGCTTGCCAGGCAGGCGCTTTGTCGCTGAGCTAAATCCCCAGCCCTCACAACCCTCCTTTAGAAGAGGGTTTGGAAGCTTAGCGTGGGCCGCTAAACAAGACGAGCTTGCAGGTGCCAAGGCCCACTGTTAGGCTGCTCGCTGGCACTTTAACCCCACCTAAAGATGGGCGCTGTTAGCCCCAGGCCTGGAAGCCATCGTGTCTTAGCATACTCCTAGCCCTCACGGCTCCCCCAAAAGGCTGGCCAGGAGACCCAGGGGTTCCTGCCAGTAGCTTCTACATCTTGATCACCCTCTCATTCCACAATCACATTGCAGCCCTGTGCTGGGCCTGTGAGAGCCAAAATGAATCAGACATGGTGCCAGCCCCAGGGAGGGCCCTGCCTGGTGGGGAGGCAGACTGTCAACAGAAAGAGGAAGAAATGTCAGCCGAAATGTATGAGGCCCCTACTGTGTGTCAGCACTGTTCAAGGCTCAAGGGTGTGGTGCAGAATAGGCAAGGCCCGCGCCTGCCTTCCTGCTGCATATGGCTTCATTGGGAGATGAAGCGTGTCACCTGCCCTGCCAGGTCTTGTTGGCGGCTGGCAGGACTCAGGTTTCCACCGTATAGATCTCTCCGTAGGACTGCTTGAGTGTCCTCATGACATGGCAGCTGGCTTTCCTCAGGACAATTGATCCAACAGAGAACAAGGAAGAAGTCCAAATGTCTTTTCTGATCCATGCATGAAAGTCACACTCCATTATTACTCCTGTACCTCTTGGTCCCCTGGTCAACCCTATTCTGCTTGGGAGGAGACCACACAGGAGCGTGACTAAAGGAAGCCAAAGTCCCTGGGAACTGTGTTGCAGGCTGGCTGTCACACCATCTCCTAGGATGTGTAAGGAAAAAGAAGGTCAACGTATATAAAGTCCTTAGAAGGCTTTTCAGTGTACTGCATACCCCATGTAAGTGCTTGCTCTCATCATGGCCCTTGTTTCTGGTGTAGCCATAAGCTCTCCAGTAGGACTTTCTGTGATCATTGATCCTCGTGATCTGCGTGATCTGTGCAGAGCACCATTGTGCAGAGAAAGCCAGGGCTTCACACAGGAGCTGCATTTCACACAGCAGCAGGGCAAGCCCAGCCTCGGCTTCTTGCATCTTGGCCATATGCTGTCAGAGAGCTGGGGTCATACCTCCACTGTCTTTCTATAAGACACGGACTGGGTGGGTCCTCCCTCCCCTCTCCTTCTCCCTCTCCCTCTTCCTCTCCCTCTCCCTCTCTCTTCTGCTCCAGGATTGGGGTCCTGAGTACTAACCCAAGGGATTAAACTAGGCCAGGGTCTCCTGTGTCTCCAGGCATTCCCATCCTACTTAATTGCTACTCTCTGTGTTTCCATTCATCTCCTCTGCTGTCATCCCAGTGCAGTTGTCCCCCAGTCTCTGAGGGAGCTTGGTCCCAGCCTCCCTTCTTGGGGACATTAAGATCTGTGGATGCTAAAACCCATTGCGGAAGATGTGGTAGTACTTGTGGATGACTTTCATGCATCCTCCTGAATACTTTAAAGCATCTCTGGATTATTTAGAATGCCAAATACTACAATGTAAATGCCATGTAAACAGTTGTTGTGAGTATTGTTTAGGGAATAATGATGGGGAAAGTTTGTGCATATTCAGTAAGGCACAGTTTTTTTCTAATATTTTCTATCCATGGTTGGTTGAATCTGAGAATGTGAAACCAGGGATTGACTGTATTTTTCTTAAGTCCTTTGGTTTAATGAGCTTGGCTTGGTCCTAAGCAATAATCTCCAGGTTTGATATACTGATTGCATTTTCCAATACGCATAAAATGACCGTGGCTGTGCAAGTAAACAGGGAACCTCCGCCCCTACAGATGTGTCTCCTTCCCCTACAGGCCACCAGCGCTGCGTGCCCCACTTGGTCTGGGGACGGGAATGCAGGCCAGGAACTCTGAGCCAGGAACTCACGGGAGCAGGTGACTCAGGTTGGCATAGGCCCCATGTGCCCACAGCCTGTGACATAGAGCCTTCCAGGGAAGGCTCAGCAATTTTCTGTTTGCATTGGGTGTGGATTAGTTTTGCTTTTTTTTTTTTTTTTTTTTAAATCAAAGTGTTACTTGCAGATAGTTTAGAGAATCTTATAAAAAAACTTAAGTGGTTTACTCCACACCTCTATCTCCCTCTCCCCAGAGGCAACTGCCTTCAACTCATAGCAGAATTTTTTGGTACATACCTCCACGAAATTGAGTAACACACTTACTTCTGGTTCTCAATTTTCAGTTTTAGATGCTATCTTTTGGCTTCCCACCGTGGAGATGCTGAGGACTTAGCTGTCACACACACGCTCTGACACCCCAAACCCATGCACATTCAGAGACACACAAACTCAATGAGTCAAACTCTCAACTTTCTCCTAATATGATTGTGACTAAGTAATTTGAAAAGGTTTTTTTTTCAAAGGTGAGTTTAGCTGGCAAGATATTTTTCCCATTCTGGAGGTTGTCTCTTCACTCTGTTGGCCATTTCTTTTGCTGTACAGAAACTTTTTAATTTGATGCCATCCTGTTTGTTGATTCTTGATATGATTCCCTGTGCAAGCAGGGCTCTGTTTAGAAAGTCCTTGCCTACACTATGATTTCAAGAGTATTACCTGTTTTATGTTCTGGCAGGTTAAGTGTTTCTGCTTTAACATGTAGATCTTTGATCCATTTTAATTTTTGCTTAACACATGAGTGATAGATATGGATCTAGATTCAATCTGCTGCATGTAGATAGTGAGTTTTCCCAATACTATTTATTAAAGAGGCTGTCTTTCCTCCAGCATAGGTTTGTGGCTCCTTTGTCAAAGATCAAATAATTGAATGTGCTTGGGATTGTTTCTGCCTCCTTTATTCTGTTCCAGTGATCCTCTTATTTGTCTTTGTGCCAGTACCACGCTGTTTTTATAGTAGTTAAGTAATATAACATTAAATCCAGGATTGTGATATCTCCCAATTTGCTCTTTTTACCCAGGATTGCTTTTGCTATTCTTGATCTGTTCTGGTTCCATAAGAATTTCAAGACTATTTTCTCTAGTTATGTGAAGTATTTAATTGGTGTTTTGGTTGGGATTGTGTTAAATCTGTATTATCACTTTTGGAGGTACAGCCATTTTTACGTTATTAGTTCTGTCTATCCAAGAACAGGGGATAACTTTCCATTTTTTATGTCTTTTTCAATCTTTTTTTCCAGAGTACTATAGTTTTCATAATAGAAGTTTTTTTTTTTTTTTTTTTTTTTTTACTTCTTCGTTTAGCTTAATTCCCAAGTATTTTTCTGGAGGCTATTATAAATAATACTTTTTTTCCTAATTTCTTTCTCCGTGAGTTCATTATTGGTGTATACAAACAGTATAGATTTTTGTGCATTGATATTGTATCCTGCTTTATTAATGAAATTGGTTATCATTCTAGGGGTCTTGTGATGGATTTGAGAGGGAGGATCATGTTTGTATGCAAATAATGATAGTTTGACTTCTTCCTTTCCTATACATATCCTTTTTATTTCTTTTTTTTTTTTTTTTTTTTTTTTCTCCGGTACCAGGAACCGAACTCACGACCTTGCGCTTGCCAGGCAGGCGCTTTGCCGTGCATGCTACTTCTTAAACATAAATGTCAGAAAACGTTTTTTAAAATAT
>NW_004955464.1:5746746-5832026 GCF_000276665.1 Chinchilla lanigera | reverse complement strand
TTTTGGTTTTTCTCCGGTACCAGGAACCGAACTCATGACCTTGCACTTGCCAGGCAGGCGCTTTGCCGCTGAGCTAAATCCCCAGCCCCCTTTTTATTTCTTTTTGTTACCTAAAACCTCTTGCTTATATTTTGAGTACTATGTTGAACAGGACTAATGATAGTGGACATCTTCGACTTTTTCCTGATTTTAGAGAGAAAGCTTTCAGTTTTTCCCCATTTAATATGACATTGGCAGTAGGTTTGCCTTAAGTGGCTTTTATTAAATTGAGATAAAGTCCTTCTATACCTATCATCCTCAGTGTTTTTATCATGAATGGATGTTGGATTTTGTCAAAGGCTTTTTTCTGCATGTATTGAAATGATTACATGATTTTTGTCTTTGCTTCTGTTTACATGATATATTACATTTATTGATTTTCCTATGCTGAACCTTGCATTCCTGGAATGAAGCCTACTTGGTCACAATGTGTGATCTTTTTGATGATTTGTTGCATTGTTTACCAGTATCTTGTTGAGGATTTTTGCATCTGTATTCATTAAAGAAATTGTTCCATAGCTCTCTTTTTTGGCTGGATATTTGTCAGACTTTGGAACCAGGGTAGTGCTAGTTTTCAGGAATGCCTTTGGGAGTACTCTGTCTTTTTCAGTTTCATTAAAGAGTTTGAGAAGTATTGGTGTTACGTCTTCTCCAAAGTTTTTATAGAATTCAGCACTGAATCCATCTGGACCTGGGCTTTTCTTAATTTGTAGGTTTTTTTTTTTTTAATTACTGCTCTATTTCATTACCTGTTATTGAATTATTCAGGATTTTTATGTCATCTTGGGTCAGTTTTGGTAATTCACATGTATCTAAGAATCTATCCATTTCTCTGGATTCTCCAATTTATTGGTAAACAAATTTGCAAAGCAGTTGCTAATAATCTGTTTTTTCAGTGTCCGTTTGTGATTTCACCTTTTTCATTTCTAATTCTCTTCATTTAAGAACTCAAAAAATTATACCCCTAAAAGTAAAACACCCAATCAAATTGGGCAAGTGAAGTAAATAGACACTTCTCAGAAGTACAAATGGCCAATAAATACATGAAAAATGTTCATTATTGCTGACTATTCAAGAAATGCAACACTGAGATTCCATCTCACCCCAGAAAGAGTGGCCATCATCAAGAAATCAAATAATAAGCTAGGCGTGATGGCACATGCCTGTAATCCCAGCACTTAGGAGGCTGAGGCAGGAGGATTGCTATGAGTTGAAGGCCAGCCTGGGCTACATAGTGAGTTCAAGGCCAGCCTGAACTACATAGTGAAATGCTGTTTTTTAAAAAAGTGAAAAGTAAATGCTGGAGAGGCTGTGGGGGAAAAGGAACTCTTTTATATTGTTCGTAGGAATGTACACTAGTGCAACCACTATGGAAATCAGCATGGAGATTCCTCAAAAAGCTAAAACTAGAAATTCTGGCTATTCCCCTTCTAGATACACTCTTGAAAGAGTTAAAGACATTGTATTACAGTGATACATGCATACCCATGTTTATAACACCACAATTCATAATAACTAAATCTTGGAAACTGCCTATATATCCATCATTAGATGAATGGATAAAGAAAATGTGGTGTTTATGTGCCATAGAGTACTACTCTGCCATAAAGAAGAGTCATTTGTAGGAAAATGGATGCACTTTGAGACCATAATATTAAGTGAAATAAATCAGACACACAAGCTTAAATATCTCCTGGTTTCTCTTAGGGGAGAAATACAAGCTATAAATAAAGAGCAAAATAAAAGAGAGCTCATAGAAAATAGGGAGATAGGTCTTTCTCAAATGGGAAGGGGATCAAGAGATGAAGGAAGGGGGAAGGAGGGGAGGGGAGCAAGAGGAAAAAAGAGTGGAGACGTGTGCTCACTCTGGCAGCACATATACTAAAAAAAGAACTGAGATGTTCAGTACATGTACCAAGTCCCTACAAGGAATGTAAACATTATGTGCTGCAAACATATACTAATAAAAAGTTGAAATAAATGAAGTTATCTTCATTGTGATAAAATACACATAACAAAATTTACCAGCTTAGCCATTTTTACGGTTCGGTGGCGTTAAGTACACTCTCTTCTTTGTGTGATCATCACCGCCTTCATCTCCAGAACACTGAAACTCCATCTCCACCAAGCGCTGATTCCTCACCCCTCACCCCAGCCCCTGGCAATTGCCATCCTACCTTCTGAGTGTAGCAATTCACCTACTCTAGACACCTCGAGGAAGTCGAATCCCATTCTATTTGCCCTTTGGGAACTGCCTATTTCACTTTGCATTATGTCTTCAAGGTTCATCCACATTGTAGCATGTGTCAGAATTTCCTTCCTTCTCAAGGCTGGATACGATTCCGTGTGTCTTCCACGTTTTGTTCCTCTATTTGTCCATCAGTGGACATCTGGGTTGGTTCCACATTTCATCTGCTGTGAATACTGCTGCTATGATAATGGATGTACACATAGCTCTTCAGGACAGGGCTTTCAATTCTTTTGAATATAACAAAGTGGAATTGCTGTAGCTAGTTTTATTTTTTTTAAGGAACCACTACTTTGTTTCCCATAGCAGCTGTGCCAGCTTACATTCCCACCGGCGGTGCACACAAGCTCCAGTTTCTCCATATCCTAGCCAAAACTTCTTTCATAACAGCTGTCCTAATGGGTGTGAGGGCTTTTTTTTTTTCATTATGGTTTTAATTTGCATTTCTTTAATGATGGGTGGTGTTGGGTATCTTTTCATGTGCTTATTTGCCATTTGTTTGTCTTTTTTGGAGAAATATCTATTAAAGTTGTTTGCCCATATTTAAATCTGGTCTAAGGCCTGACGTGGTGGTACATGCCTGTAATCCCAGCACTCAGGAGGCTGAGGCAGGAGGATTGTTCTGAGTTCGAGACCAACCTGGGCTACAAAGTGAGCTCAAGGCCATCCTGAACTGCATATGGAGACCCTATCTCAAAAAGACAAAAAAAATCTGTTTTAGCTTTTTGTTGTTGAGTCATAGGAATTCTTATATTTCTGTCTGGATTCTTTTTTTTCATAGACTGGGGATTGATCTCAGGGCCTGGCACTGAGCTACCTCATCAGTCTTTTGTTTTGCTTTGTTTTGTTTTGTTTTGAGGTAGAGTCTTGGTAAGTTGCTCAGGCTAACCTCGAGCTTGCAATTCTCCTGCCTTAGCCTCCTGCATAGATGGGATTACAGGTATGTGCCAATCTATTTCTGTATATTAATATTTTATCAGATATATGATTGAAAAATTTCCCCTTTCTGTGGGTAGCCTTCTCCCTCTATTTTTTTTTTTTTTTTTTTTTTTTTTTGTTGTTTTCTTTTGCGGGGGGGATTTGCCTTTTTTGAGACAGGGTCTCACAATGCAGTTTAGGCTGGCCTTGAGCTCACTTTGTAGCACAGGCTGGTCTCAAACTCAGAACAATCCTCCTGCCTCAGCCTCCCAAGTACTGGCATTACAGGCATGCGCCACCATGCCTGGTTCCCTCTATTGATTATGTGCTTTGATTTGCAGAATTTTAAAATTTTGATGTAGTCCAATTTTTCTTTTTGTCCCTTGTACTTTGCTGTCATATGCTCTAAAGATTTTTACGAGATCATAACAATGTTCACAGTGTGCCATGATTAATATTTGCCTGTACCACTTGTGTTTTCTCTAGAATCAATAATTGATATTTTTGCTTTATTATTTTTTTTTGCTTACTTTTCTACATTTGCATCCTTTTCTCTTCCCCCAAACTCTCCCTCATTTGTATAAGTCTCCTTTTAATACAATCTCCCATGTTAAACATCCTAACAAGTTACTCTTCTTGAAGACGTCCCTGCAGATTTCCCACTGCTCCATCCCAGCTTCCCAATTCCCATGTCTACCTTATTTGGGGGAACCTTACCCTCAGTTTTCTAAAGGGAGATGCTCTGGTTTGTCCCCCTCACCAACTCCTGCTGGAATCTCATCCCTGATGAGGACTTGAAACGGGAGAAGATCTGACTATGGTGTCCAGCAGGGAGGCCTTTGGGAGATGATTAGGATTAGATTAAGTCATCAGGTGATGCCCCCATGGTTGAATCCTAGTGGCTTTATAGGAGAAAGAAGACCAGAAACGCACACATATACACACAGGTTCCCTGTCTCTTACCCAGGATGGCCTGGCTGCCTTGGAACTTGGTCAGCAAGAAGGCCATTCATTGCCTGTGTGGCACCTCAACCTTGGGCCAAACTGTGACCCAAAATAAGGCTCTCATGAAAACTTACCCCGAGTTATTGTGTTATTAGAAACAGAAAACGAACTAATATAGGAGGTGTTTGAGCTAAAAAGTTAAGCCATTACACTTCTAAAACTGCTTCACATTTCATTGACTAAGGATCGAATTCTAAGCTGAAAGCAGTTTTTCTTTCTGAATTTTGAAAGCTAATTCCATTGTCTTTTAGTTTCTGTTGAAAAGTCCTACATGATGCTGTTTCTTAATCACTTAAAAGGAACCTTGTTCATTCTCTCTGGATGCTTTTGAGTGTCTTGAAGCACATCTGCTTCCATTCCTATGCTGTACACACAGTGGTCTTCTCATGAATGGAAGACCATTCTATACCAGTCTCAGTTTGGAGAGAACATTCTAGATCTACCCCTACAATGGTTTGCTTTATTTTCTCTTTCTGAAACTTTTAACTTACTCAAATGTAAACCTTCCTGGACTTATTGTTCCATCCGTGTTTCATCCCTTTTCACTCTCCATTCTGAAAAATTTCCTCAACTCTCCACTGACCTTTAAAATTTTGCTCTTATCATATTTCCAATAGCTCTTGGGTCTCTAACTGTTCCTGTCTGGTATTATCTTGTTCTTTTTTCACGGATGAAATATTTTCTACTCCTTTGAGTGAGTTAGTAATGTTTTGTTGCTTTTTTCTGATGAAGTATTTATCACCATGCCTAGTCTCTGCTTCCTTCAAGTTAATTTCATTTTTCTGTGATTGTTGACAAGGCTAGCCACAAACTGGGAGAATGTATCACGGCATATTAAACAAAGCGTGGCTCTTCATATTATATACAGAACTCTTACATATTATTAAGAGGGCAAACAGCTCAATAGGTGAACAAGCATTTCTCAGCAGAAGAAATATGAATGGAAAATAAGCCTGAAGAAAAGAGGCTCAACCTTAAAAAATCAGGAAAGTGCAGGTTAAGACAACATAGAGATTGTCCACAGAATAGGAGTCTGATAGTGACCAGCACTGTAGACTCGGACTCAGCCAACATTCTTACACATTCCTCTTGCAGTGTGAATTGTAACCACATCAAATACTGTGACTTCATTACCAAGTGTGAACCCTAGAGAAACTCTTTCCCCAAAGCACCTGGGGAAGACAGGTACAAGAATGCTCATGGCAGTGCTGTTTGTGAGGGCAAAAACCTGAGAGCCACTGTAAGGCCCTTACCAGGAGATGAGGGAATTGTCACATCTCCATATAATGAAATTCTATACAGCAGTGGAAATGGATCTAACATAGCTGCAGCGAATTCTGTGAAGGAATCCTAGAAATATAACGCAGAATGAGAAAAGCTTGTTGCAAAAGACTGTGCATAACACGATCCAACATTTACAAGGCCCCCAAACAAGCAAAAATAAACAATGTTGTCTAGATTTTTCCTATGAATGTGATAGAAGTTGACAGTGAAAATGAGTGCTCTAAATTTAAGATATTATATACTTCTGTGGGGCAGGAGGGTATAGGGGAGGCGCACGGCATCAGGCTGGCTTTCAGGGTTAAGTTGGCTTCAGCAGTGTTCCTCCTTATACTTTATAGCCAGCATGGCCATACATCCTCTGACAAACTTGGTTTCCTTGGGTTGTCCCAACATAATTATTTATTGCAACCTTTTTTCTTTCTCAGAAAGATCCTGATTTAGAAAACAAATTATGCAACTAACCTATTCATTTCTTATAAAATGCAATATACATTTCTTTTATAAGTATCATATATATTTTTAATCCTGAGGCCACAGCCTGGCCATGATCTCATGAGATGCTTGTGGCCCACCCTGGCATCCTTCTGAAGCAGTCTGGGTAACTGGCCATGGGGCCCCCAGATGATCAAGCCCTGAGGAGTCCAGTCCCGGGCCTCTCCCTGTTCCCCGGTCCTCACACCACAGCCGCCCTGGGTCCCACCCTGTCCTCTTCTCCACCTCTCACACTCCGTGGAAGAGCCCATGAAACTCTGCCCATGATCCAGGTCCACCCAGGGTTATTGGTGGCCTGTCTGTGTCAGGCCCAGAACTGGGCAGTTTGGGGGATGAAAGTGCCCAGCTCATGGAGGCTTTACTGCTCCATAAGGTCCTGGGCAGAGAGCAAGCGCTCAAAGCTTGGGGGTTTCTATTGTCTCTGAGGTGGATTCACCCTCTCTCCTTCAAAACAGAGCCCATCGTGCCTGAAAGAGCAGGACCTGAAGAGAAGACAAAAAGATTCAAAGTCAGAGCCTGGCCTGAGGGCACCCACCCCTCAGAGACCAGTAACTCAGTCAACACCTGTCCAAAGAATGAATAAGATTTTGTGAGTTCTGGCATGCCCCCTGAAATAAGCCTGAGGTCTCTGTCCCTGCCCTTGCACAGCTGGGATGGTGGGGAGAATGTGCATAATGACCAAGTACAGTCCCTACAGTCCCATCCCCACCTCCACACTCCACAGGTCCTCGCTGGCCCACCCATCACGGGCAAGCCTGCTATATAGGTAGGGCACTGGGGCTCAGCCCAAGGTCTGACTATGCTCAAGCCCATAGCCTGACTATGCTCAGGCTCCTGTCTTCCACAGCCCTAAAGCTGCCGGAAGACAGACTCTCAAGGGCATCAGAGCTGCACGACCCTGAGAGAAGACATATCAGCTGTGGCATTTTAGTCATGGAGCACTCGGTCTTCAAATAAAATGTACGGGAAATGTCCAAATTTAAAATGCACTAAAGAGGAGCTTATTAGTCAGGCTAGTGTGTGCTATGCTAAGACAAAAAACAAACCCTGAAATCTCAATGGAGGAGTCATAAGGTTTATTCTTTGCTCACACAAATGTAATGTGGGTGAGTGGATCCTGAGCATCTCTCTTCATGTCGACTCAGGGATGTGCATTCCTTCTGTCTGGCAGTACCACTATCTCTAATATAGTGTCCTCATGGTGGGCAAAGAAAAGAGGAAAAGGTGTCACTCTAGGGGTTTCGAGGCTGGGTCTGGGAGTAGTGAACACAATTTCTGCCTATGCATCTTCCATAAGAACCTGGTGACATAGTGTGTTTGGCCATTTTCTGTTGCTATAACAGAATGCCTAAGACTGGGATATTTTTAAAGAAAAGAAGTTTACTTGGCTCACAGTTCTGGAACTCAAGAAGCCCAAGATCTACTGGCCAAATCTGATAAGGGCTCATGGTGTATCCTAACATAGTAGACAGCATCCCATGGCTACAGCGCAAGCAAGTGTGACACTCAGAAGAGGGAAGGGGACCAAAGGGCTGATCCCATTTATAAGAAACAGTTCTTGTAAGAACTAATCCATTCCCACAAGCCCTAATCCAGTATTGCATGGGAAACATTAATCCCTTTGAAAGGCCCCACCTCCTAACACTGCAACTTTGGTGACCGAATTTTCAAGTGAGTTTTATTGGGAACAAACCACGTCCAAACACTAGCACACAGCCTTTGTCACTTTGGCAAGTTAAGATGGCAAATGTGTTTTCTCCTGGGCCCACAAACAAGAAACGTGTCTGCTGAGCAGGAGTCACACTAAGTGCTCTTTTTGCAGGGAAGGGGGAAGCCGCAAGCTCCCCAGTTGGCAACAGTCTACCAAGCCCCTCTCAAATGGGAACCCTGATTTGAGACTCTATTCAAGTCTAGCAGCAGGGAGGCCAAGGCCCAAGGTGGGCAGGGGCTGTCCAGCCAAACACCAACTCCCAAGAGAAGAGCTCCTCCGGGTCCCAGGGAAGAGCTGTGCCTGACGTCATCCAGGAACAGTTTCGCGCTTCCCAAAATCGGCATTTCCTCTGTTTAGCGCTGTCTTACCTAGTTCTTAAAGACAGTCAGCCTGGCATGGAGATTTCTTAGCTTTAAGCTTTTCTGCCGTAATCTCTTAAGCCCTTGATGCCAGCTCTACTGTGTTCTGCAGGGCCTAGGACAGCTTGAGGCTCTCAACTCCAGGTCAGACAGAGTTTCAAAGCTTGGGGCCTCACAGCAATACTGCGTCTACCTGCTGTCCTGGCCTGTGAGCACCAAGTGGAGCTGGGGTCCAGGGAAAAACAGCCACTGTGTTCCAGGTGTCTAAGGCTTTCAGAGCTGTGTGTGGAGGACATAGCTTCCCACAGCCAGGATGGCTAGCTGTCCCCAGCAACGGCTGTCCTGCTGCCTCCCCACCCCCTCAAGAGAGGCCCACCCTCCTGGGGTCTGCCTGCTCCTGCCGCTGGTGGTGGGTGAAGGTTGAGGGGAACCTTACATCAGCTCAGGTACCCAGGGACCAGCAGCCACCTTGGGAAGCCTGGTTCACTTCTGGAAATTTCCTTCACCTTTCAAGCCTCTATTTTCATACTTCTGACATGGACAGAATGATCCCTCCCATCAGAGGTGCCAAAAGGATCCCAGAGAGAATGTGCCTGAAGGGGAGCGAGTTTTGGACTCAGGGTGGTGCTGTGAGAACCAGACTGGCGCGTGAGCTTGGAGGGCACCTGGGGTTCAAGCTAGCCCTGGCAGAGTTCTGCACTTGCAAATGCTGGCTAGAACATGGCCTGGGGGAAAGGCTTAGAGTGGGAGGGGGTTTGAAAGCACAGGTGACAAGAAGGAAAGGGAGTGAGGAATAAGATCAGGGTCCCTGTCCCCACAGAGGACCACCCTCCCCTTCTCCTTTCCCCTCTAGGCATGAGCCCCAGCCCTGTGCCCTGGGCCTCCAGCCTGCCTTCCAGGAGACACCCTGCCCAACCTCACGCCCTGCCTGCCCAGCTCAAGGGGTCAGACGCCGGCACAGGCAGGGGACAGTGCCTGTGTGTGACCCCGAGGTTGGGTGGTATGACATGTCTCTGCAGGACTGTACACTTGTGTGTATATTTGACTGTGTAAAGGACTGATGATTTCTGCATGTGATTTTGTGTTAGTAACTATGTTTCAGAGGAGGGCAGACAAACACCAATGACAGGGAGCGAGAGATCTTTCTGGGAGGAAGGGAGAGCCTTCAGGCAGGGGAGCAGCTGGAGAAAAGCCCGTGGGAGGGAAAAGCCACAGTGAGGCGGGGTTGTAGACAGCGTCTCATTTCTGAGGGCATGGGGGAGGCCATAGGCTGGAAAGGGAAGAGCATGGCCAAAGCTGCCCCGAGAGCTGCTGGGGGCCCCAGGCCTGGGATCCAGGAAGTGAGAGGAAGATGAGGCCCTGGTGAGGCTGAGGCAGGAGGTTGACTTGGCTCCCACAGCCGCTGTGCCAACCCTGCCTGGGTGTCTGGGGAGGGGCCAGCGTGGCTCCTGCGTTGTCCTCAGGTTGTTAATTCTCTGCCCCAACAGTTAGGACCTGACCACCCAGCTGACCCAGCTAGACGTGGGGCAGGGCCTGGGACAGTGCCACTTCTGCTGCCATGGCAATACTGGGGCGGTAAAGAAAGCCCATCTGTGGGTTTAAGGCCCAGCACCTCTGGGTATTCTGTGTTCCATAGGTGATGGGGAAAGTAGGGACTGGGGAGCTGAAAGGCTTGGATTTAACTCCTGACTACCACACACTATCACCTACCCTCTCTGATCTGCAACAGGAGCGAAGGAATAGTAGCTCCTGTGCCTGTTGATAGTGTTGATGCTTGGATTAAATAAACTAATGTTTACCACGCTGAAAATAGTACCTGGCACGGTAGGAAACACTACCCAAGCATTTGCTACCATTTGACCTTCACCTACCAACTGTGCATGTTCTGAACCTGTGCAAGGCCATAGCCTCAGAGTCCCAGCTCTGAAGCCAGCTCTGCCCCTTAGCAGCTACGTGACCTTGGGCCTTGCTTCCCACAGGGCTCAAACGTCCCATGGCAGGATGCAGCCAGCACAGTCGTTTGTTTTGGTCAAGTCAGCTGCAAACATTTAAGAGATAAAAGATAAAGACATTTTACACAATAATCTAGGTGGCTAGCTTCCCTTGAAAACATCAGAAGATCCAGGCTCGCTGGGTCCCCGTCCCTGCCAGGCAAACTGCTGACATGAAGCAAGGCAGCACTCTCTCACTCTGCAGGGCCGCAGGGCTGTCATCATCCTCTCTCTGTCCCTGGGACCATCAACCTTGCAACACAAATGGGGAAACTGAGTCCCAGAGAGTCAGTGGCACTTGCAGAGTTCTGAGCCAAGGAGGAGGCTGAGAGTCAGACAAGGCTGCCCGGGAAGCCTGTGCCCTGGGAGTCAGGAGCTTCTTGGGGGAGGTGTCCAAACCCAGCCTGAAGGGTGGGCAGAGCAGTTTACTCTACAGAGTGTAAGAGTCCCAGCGGTTGGAGCTTGGAAGCTCATTTTCTCCTGATCCATTGGAGATGACAATCACCCCCAAACCAAGCCTTGAATGCAGGCTTCTGGTCCAGTTTCACTCCAGGAGCCTCTTGATTCCCACAAGGCCCATTTCCCTGAACCAGGACCTGCCAGGCCGAGGCAGCAGGCGGCAGGACACTGTGTCTGGAGCCATCAGCGGAGGCACATCAGCAGGGAACATGGCCAAGCAAAGGCCTGTGGCCAGACCTTTGGAGAGGGCAGAGAGTGGTAGATGCAAGCCAGGCTCTCCAAGGGGCTCTCCGCCACCCCTAGCCAAAGGTGGCCAAGGAGTGCGGGTTGTAGCCAGGCTGCCACAGGTCACTCTGACTTTATTTGAGACTTAATTGTCCCATGCCTCACACTGACAGCTCTGCAGGAGGCCACTGAGGAGACCACTGCTGATCTCCACCATAACTCTGCCTGTGCTTAGGTGAGCAGGGCCCTGAGGTGTTTCTCAGCTACTGATTTTGTCCAGGCCTCTGGGGATGGCATAGTTTAGGAGTTATTTGCAGAAGGCTCCTGGGGCTTAGGATTTAACCTAGAATAGCTAGCTCCCCAAGCAGCTCAGAGCCCCCATTTAGCAGGTGTGGAAGGTGAGGCCCAAGGTGATGCAGTGAGCCTGCTGGGTCTGATCTGATGCCTTCCACTGCCTCACCCAGTCAGGACGAAGACGGTCCCTGGTCCTGCAGCTGGGAGGGGGCCAGGATGAGGACCCCGTGGCCCAGAGCCCCATGTGCAAGTGGCCCGTTGTTCAAAATGTGCATTTAGGAGGTTGGAGAAAATAGAGGGTCCTTGTCCTCACTGAGTCCCTGGAAGATACCTCATGACGGTCATAAACTCCCTGCCCGTTCTTCTGGGAGCTACATCACTACTTGAAACAAACATAGAGATCTAGTTTGAGAGGGACGTGCAGAAGATCACTTCTGTACACAAAATTCTGGGGACAAAAACTAGCGCGTGCTGACCTCCCAGGAGCAGAAAGACTGAGCTCTCCACCACAGGTAGTAGGCAGGGAGAGGCTTGAAGGACCCTGGTGGTGGCGCCAGCCTGGGGTCTAAACCGGAACCGCAGCCACCAGTCCAGTCATCCTTGGCTCACTCCACAGTCGCCGACAGCCCTTCACCCTGCTAGTGTCGGCTCTGCCGGGCACTGGGTAGGGCCAAACAAAGGACAGTGTCCGCGCTCCTGAGTTGCTTAGGGGCCACGCAGAAGACAGTGTGGCAGATGGAAGTGCTTTGAAGACAAATGAAGCCGAGTGGGGGACACAGTGGTCAGCAAAGACCCTCTGAGAGGGGACTCTGAGCCCAGCCCAAGTAGAGGGACTGAGGGAACTGGTGAATATGCAGGCGGGAACAGGGAAAAGCCAGGGCAAAGGCCGGGGTTTGCACGCCCTCCGCGACTTCCCCCCCACCGAGGTGTTCACCCCGCCAGTCTCTCTGTTCCCTTCAAGCGCTGTCGCCAGATGGGACTGGGGGGAGGGTTGGGAAGTTTGCAGCCTTGTTGAAAACAATCACATCTCTCTGCAGAGATCCCACCTGTTTCAGAACCTACATTGCCCGGGATGTGGAGTCCAATCACTGGGGACGTTGGGGGTGACCTCATGAGCTTTGCAGACAGGCATCTCCCTGTTTTCACAGCTATGAGTTCATTTCTAAGTGGATTTATTAGACAAAACAGCAAGCACATCACACCTGGTATTATTGCCAAGGACACACAGGGCTTTGTTTATTTCAATTCAAAATAGAATGTCCACACATAAAAAGAGAGGGTCAGCAACAGTTGGATCTTAGAGAAGGTTTTGGACAATGTGTTCACCCTTCTATGCATTCAACTTTTTAATGTAATTGAGGCATTTCAAAGTACAAAGGTGATGAGGGGGATAAAACTGAGAAGATTCCGCCTCTCCCAGAATCTCTCTCATTCTTTCTCTTCCTTTATCCCCCCCCCACTCTCTCTGTCTTTTGCAGTGGTGAGGACAGAACCCAGGACCTCACATAAGCCGAGCACATCCTCTACCAGTGAGCAACACCTCAGCCTGAATCTCTTTTTAAAGACAATTCTTCCTTTGTGCTGTATCATTAGTGGTTAAAAGTGCAGGCTTCAGAGCCCCACTCCTTGATGTAGCTTCTGCTGCAGCCTTGAACCATTTCCTTAAAATGCTTTAGTTTCTTCATCTAAAAAGCCAAGGTGATGACGGCACCCACTATCCTATCAGGTTGTTGGAGCTGGTGTTGGGTTGAGATGTACCGTCAGCAGACCTGTGGCCCACACCGGGCAGAGGCTTTGTAAATTGGGGCTGAGCTATGGTTGGCTCCTTTCTTGGAGAATTCTCAGCTGGGTCACTCTTATGGACCAGGGCAGCAAAGAACATGGCGTGTATGGATGACAGGGCTCACCTCTTGTCTCTTCTTTGTACACACACACACACACACACACACACACACACAACCCTGACCCCAGCCAACTTTGCACAAACTACATTTTGGTAAATTAATCAGATTTATTACTACTTGCATTGAGCCGTTAATTTTTTATTTGTTTTAAAAATTTAATAGCACTTTTGTTTTCTCTGTTCATTTTTAAGATTAAAGTCTTTTTGAAGCAAGTCATGCTACTTTTCCATTTGCAGAAATAATGAAATCCTTCCTTTCAAAATAAAGTTTAAGAAGGGAGTCTGAACTATCTTCACCATATTCCTGTAAAATTATTCTAAAATAGAAGGTGTATTACAGAAAAACCCTAAGCTCAATTTAAAAAGAGCTTTTAGAGAAAAGCAGCAAGTTGATTAAAGGAAAATGTTAAATAAATACTAGCTTTGAGATTAGCAGGTTTGTAGGGGTGGAAACCCATTTGCTGGGGCCCATGTCAGCTGCTGTGCCCTGACCCTGGTCTGAGATCGAGGGTTTCGCAGTACACCCTGGGAGGAAGGAAGGAGAGGAAGAAGGATTTGCGGTGGGTACAGCTTCATGAGGGCTCAGTGACAGGTGCTAGGGCAGTGATACAAACTCCCAGCTTGCAACAGTGGGCAGCAGTTACTGCCCTGGGCAGAAGAGCCAGGCAGCATGGCAGGCAGCCTGGGAGCCCCGGACAGGAAGCTTGGCTGAGCAGGAAGGGAGCTGGGAATAAACCCTCCATTCCCAGTCCCCACTGCTGTTCCCATGGCCGCCCCGTCCAGAAGCCAGTGGCCAAGGAGCTCGTGGGATGTGATCCCTGGAGCAGAGAGAAGAACAGGCCATCTGCAGTGGTCTTGGAGATGGGTCCAGTATCTCATGGGCAGCTGGCAAGGGGGTGGTGGTGCCATAGAACCTGGGCGTTGTGGTGGGCCGGTCCTGGTGCACAAACCCTTCCCCTGCAGCAGCCCTGTATAACGCCTGCTGTGTAGTATATCACTTTCCTCCTAGCCTCGGTTTCCTCATCTGTCCCCCAGGGCAGCCAGTGCCCATCCCAGGAGTACAGAGAAGCTGAAGAGTCAGTGCAGAGTGTGTGTGAGCCCTGGCACACACTGGGCTTGGGTCAAACGAGGCCCTCTGCCTTTTCCAGGAGAGGACAGAGCCCGTCCCATCTTCGCTGCCACCAGCAGGAAGGCGGCATACCAGCTCTGCTGCCTCCCTGGTCAGTCACTTTGAGGGCAGGAATGTCCCCAGCACAGGTCAGCGTTGGTCCTGCCCCACCAGTCTGCTTGTACCAGGCCTCCCGCCAAGGCCTCATGCTGGTCACTCCTTGCTGTCTCAAATATGACCAAACTGTCTCTCACCTCGGCTGCCCCTTCCAGGTCTGGACGGGAGTCTGAGGGCCAGGGAAGAGAGCCACACAAGTTAGTGGCAGGCCAGTGAGCTTGACGGGGCTGGTTGCCCAGGACATCATCACAGAGGCCCATTCTCTGTTACTGGCCTGATTTCCTTGTCCGAGGGGCTCCCCAGGAGGTGAGAAAATGCTGGTCAAGGCTTCTGGTCTATAATTTTCCAACCTAATTAAACACCTGCAAATCCATTTGTTACCTAATGATACAGAGGGAGCCCTGAGGGAGTTTTGGAGGGGAAAAATCCAATCATTGAAATTCAAGAAATAAATAAACACAGGCCTGCAGGAGCCCAGGGGAGTTCCTGTAATCTCTGCTCCCATCCCCTTCATCTGGCACCACCTCCATTCTTTTACAGACCTCAAGTGCAGAGCGCTTTCCAGCACCCCTTGCTCCCAAGGCCTCCCTGAGCCCCAGAAGAAAAACCTTGGTTCCCATCCCTGCCCATGCTGACTGGCTGTGTGGCCTTGGACACATGCATGCCCTCTCTGGGCCTTTCTCACCTCTGTAAAGGAATAATGGTCCCTCTCCTGCTATCCTCACTCAGCTATTCCAAGAGAAGAGAAAACACCTGGCCTCAGCCATCCTTCCCCTCTCTCTGCCTTCTCACAGCCCCACCAGGCTCTGACACTGAACTTCCTGTCACTCCCTAACTATACCACAGGAGATGGGGAAAGTGCAGCAATTAGATTTTACAGTGCAATAAACTATTTCCAAAATCACTCACTGGGTTAAAACAAGCATTTGCAGGCCGGTGGGGCAGCTCTGATCTCAGGGCTTTATTGCTGTGCTCCAGTCAGGACTTCCCTGCTGCGACAGGCCATTACAAAACTGGCCCCATGCTCTTCCCTCCCCTTCAGAGTGCCCCTTGCAACAACAGAACTTCTCCATTCTCCCATCATGAGGGCGAGGCTATTCTCTGACCACGTGGTCTGGGCAGGCCTTACACTCGCTTTGACCCAGCCGAGATGGCGGCTGTGCTGAGCCTTCCTCTGGGGCCCCTGCTGCTTGCTGGCTCGGGTGCTTTCACTGCTGTCCTGAAATAACCTAGACTGTGCTGAAAGATTGGAAACCCCCTGAGAAGAGGCCCAGCCACCCCAGGCCAACCTACACCTGAAAGCCCTCAGTCAGAGAGTGACCAACCATGCCGGTTTGCCCACAATGGTTTCCTAGGACACAGGTCTGTCAGTGTATAACTGGGAGAGTCCAAGGAAACCTAGAAGGCTGATTACCCTATAGCCCATTGACCAGCTGATGCAGGGCCAGAAGCAAGCCCAGCTGTAATTAGAAGAACTGTCCTCCCACCTGTAAATGTTTATTCTCTGAAACCAACTACTGTGTTTGGGAGGTATTTTGTTACACAGCAGAATGTCACGGCTACACCTTCCCTATCTCTCTATCCATGACTGTGCTGGTTGTATTCTGCATAACTGCAGGGGAGCCAGCCACAGAGACCATCTTGTGAACTGTGGAGGACAGATGTCCAGATAAACGCATCAAGGCCCCAGTTCAAATGTCACCTCTTCTCTGCAGCCCTCCTTGACTCCACCAGACCTAATTAGGGGAAAAGGAACCTTCTGTGCTAAAGAGAGCACAGGATTTAGAGCTATACGTAGCTCAGTGTGAGGGCTCCGGCTTCCATCTCCAGTATGTCAAAAGAAAAAAATGATGGCCATAACATTTACTTTTTTCTTTTCCTGTATGTACAGTTCTACGAATTCTAACACATGTATAAATTTGTGCAGCCACCACCATTCTCAGGATACAGAACAGCTCCATTTCCCTGAGGGACTTCTTCACAAAATATGTGTTTTTAAATTTTTTAAAATTGGAAGCAAATACTATGTGTACTTTGTAAAAAATACTTTAAGTATTAAGCTTACAAGGTATCCATGAGAAGTGCCTCCCACCCTCTCTCACCCCTCAGATGCAATTTGTAGTCCCAGTGCACCCTTCTAGAGAGATTTTGTGCAAACATAAGTATGAAAACGCAGAACTGTTCTGCACACCCCAGTTTTTAAAAATGTACTTTTATTTTTAATTGGCACATAGTAAGCACACACATGTATGGGTGCAGTGCGACATTTCCATACAACACCCCGCTTTTCTACAACTTATTTTTTAACTTATATTTTAGAGATTGCTTCAGACCATCAGTAATTCTAGCTTGCACATAAGCATTTACCATGTGGCAGACACTGATGCCTTAAGTGCATTTGCTCATTTAGTGGTGAAATAGGTGCTTTGTTATTACCGTTGCTGTTGCTATTGGCATTGCTGTTATTGTTCCCATTTTAAACGTAAGAAAACTGAGGCCTAGAGAGGTTAGAGTAAGTCGCTGATGCAAGCGTAGAGAGGGGCAGAGCCAGCGCTGGGACCCAGCGCTCCTGGCTCCGGAGTCAGATCTCCCAGGACCCCCACTAACCCACTTCAAGCCCTTGAGCAATCTCGAGGAATCCCATTACGTGAAGACACAGCCATTTATTGAGCCAGCCCCCTCCTGATGGCCATTATCTGCCTCTGCGAATCAGCCTGCGCTGGTTCTGTCGTTTGTCTTTGTGGACATGTGGAAGTGTATCTGTTGAATTAATTCCTAGAAGCTGAATGCCTGGGTCACGGGGTGAGTGCAGTTTTATATTTGATAGATATCACCAGATTGTCTTCCCAAGAGTTGATCAATTTATATTCCCATCAACAAGGCAGGAGAAAGCTTACTGCCCAGCACTCCCCAGCACAGGATATTATCAGAAATCTTGATCTATGCCATCTAACAGCGGAAATGGTAACTTGATGCCATTTTTATCGGCCTTTCTCTTACTGTGATTGAACATAGAAATCCTTTCATATGTTTAGAAGCCATTTGCATATATTTTCTGTGAGCCATCTGTCCATATCCTGTGCGCATTTCACTCTTGGGTTATTAATCTTTTAAAAAAGGTGATCTTTCTTTACAGAACAGTTTATTCATTTTCTTTTAATTTTATTTATGGCATTTTCCCCCAGTCAGATGTGGCTAGTTTTTGGTGTGCTCATATTCATCTTTTTTTTTTTTTTTTTTTATCTTTTTGAGACAGGGTCTCATTGTGCAGTTCAGGCTGGCCGTGAGCTCACACTGTAGCCCAGGCTGGTCTCGAACTCGCAACGATCCTCCTGCCTCAGCCTCCCGAGTGCTGGGATTACAGGAGAGCACCACCACAACCGGCTTCATCTTTTTTTTTTAGTGGCTTTTGGGTTTGTCATTTGGAGCAGGGCCTTCCTTTTCCAAACCAAGAACAAAGGAACTACCCATGTTTGCTTCAGAACTTTTAGCTTCCTGTATTTACCTTTAAATCTTTGCTTGATTGGCAACTAGAATCAGTATAAGGAGTGGTACATGCTTCCAGTCTGCTTTTCTCAGGTTACCTGAGCATCATTATTAAATAATCCATTCTAATCTACTCATTTGAAATGAACCTAAATTCTCATCTCTGACTGTGTCTACTTATTTCTTTTATAATTTTCCCAGCTACTTAGTCATTTAGGTTTGTTTGTTTGTTTGAGGGGGGTGGTTTCTTTGAAACAGGGTCTTGCTGAGTAGTGCAGGCTGGCCTTGAACTCCCTTGTATGACCCAGGTTGGCCTTGAACTTGTCAATCCTCTTGCCTCAGTCTCCTGAATGCTGGGATTACGGGCATGACCTTCCATGATACTCTTTTAGTCTTTATTGTGGTATAACTTACATATAGTAAAATACATAGATTTTTAAGTGTTTAGTCCAATAAGTTTTGGCAATTATGTTCACATGTAGCTACTCAGAATGACACATAGAACATCCCATCAACCCACAAGCTCATGCCTCTTCACAGCCAGCCTCCTCTCCCATCATCACAAGCAAACACTGTGGGGTTTTTTCGCCATAGACTTGTGTTGCCTATTCTAAAATTTCATTCAGAGCCAGGCATGATGGTGCACACCTGTAATCCTAGCACTCAGGAGGCTGAGGCAGGAGGATTATTGCAAGAGAGACCAGCTGGGGCTATAAAGTGAGCTCAAGGCCAGCCTGAACTATATAGCAAGACCCTGTTTCAAAAACACTAAAATAAAATAAAATAAAATTTCATTCAGGTTATTATGTGTATCAATAGTCTGTCCTTTTCCATTGCTGCATAGCATTTTATTGTATGCACATTGTCATTTGTGCAACCATCCTCCTATCCATAGACTTTTGGACTATTTCCAGTTTGGACAGGTACGAATAAAGTAGTTACGAACCTTCTTGTATTAATCTTTTATTTTTAAATTTCTCTTGGGTGAAATTGATAGGTCGGAAGGAAGGTATATTAGTTTTCTAAGAAGCCATTAGATTTTTCTTTCAAAAATCTTTGTATGATTTTTATATTCCCAACAAGAAATATATACAAAATTCAGTTACTCCATGACCTTAATCTTTAATAGTGTCAATCTTTTCTGTTCTAACTATTCTAATGAGAGATGTAGCTCTGTCTTATTGTGGTTTTGTTTGTATTTACATACTTATGGTGTAGAGCACTTCATTTGTTTATTATCCATTTGCATAACTTCTTTTGTGAGCTTTCTATTCAAACCTGTGGCCTATTTTTAAAATTACATTGTTAGCCAGGGATATAGCTCAGCAGCACAGCATCTGCCTGGCAAGTGCAAAGTCTTGAGTTCGATTCCAGGTACCAAATACATAAATAAATAAATAAAAATTATGTATTAAGTTGTGAGAGTTCTTTCTTTGTACTCCTCAAAACTAACTGTGTGTATGTGTGTTTTCTACTAAATTTAATCCACTTATTCATTTTCTCAATGATGTCTTTGAAAACCATTATAACTTTTTTATTTATATAATGTCAACAAAAGTGATAGATGGCAGTATTAAGCACTTGTACTATTGTGTATGGGGAACTATTGCTGTGTACTTTATATACATTTGCTCATTTAGCTTTTCTTAGATGAGTTGGGAATGAGAAAAAAGCAGAAGACAAGAAATAGCATCTTTAATAGCATATTACATATTCCAATCTATGGGCAAGGAATTGTAAGATATTGAAGAGTTTTATTCAAAAAATAAAAGTTAGAGATAATTTATTATGGTCCATTATGCACAATGGTTTTTGAAAATCATATTCCTGTTATTCATTATTTATTCAGCATTTGTCACAATCCTATTGCACGTAATCATTCAAATAAAACTTGGTTCTTCTGAAACTAGATTCTGTATATTGTGAGTAATTCAAACAAGTATTCATCCACATCACACAAATGGAATAAGAAAAGAACAGCACAACTTTTCTATCCAATCAGCAATCTAGGTTTCATCACAAGCCTTTCTACATTTTCAATAGGAATTCACAAGAGGTTAGAGAATTTAAGAGTTGAAGCCAGGTAAGTGAACAACTGTCAAATCTATTATACCGGTCATTTCTGCAGAGTGGGAAGTTGAACTCAGTGAACGCTGAAGTGTCTTCAATTTCTTAAATCAGATTTTCTGTCAGGCTTACGAGGGTAGTTTAGGGAGTGGACAGCTGCCAGTGTGTCTGTGAGGAGATGATTGCCTCAGGGTCAGAGTCCCCTCAGTGATGCCTTTTGATAGCCGGAACTTTCTAACTTCACAGTCTAATTCATCAAGTTTTTTCTTTTCTTGTTATTTTATTTTCTGTCCTTCAAGAAATTTTCCCTTTCCTCCAAGTCCCCAAAATATTGTCTTGCGTGTTTTCCTCTAAAACCTTTATGATTATGGCTTTTCTGCTCAGGTCTGTGATCCATATCAAATTGACACTTGTGTTTTGAGTGAAATAAGGGCTAAATTTAATATTTCCCCACAAACACATCCATTTATTCCAGCTCCATTTATTTTAAAAGATATTCCTCCCTCCAACAAATGTCTTGAGTACCCTGGTTGAAACTCAGTTGAGCACATATGTGGCCTCTATGTGTGAATCCCCTTTTACTGGCATTCATACCACTGTGTCTTTTTTTTTTCTTTTTTGCGGTACTGGGAATCAAACTCACGACCTCGCGCTTGCCAGGCAGGCACTGTGCCGCTGAGCTAAACCCCCAGCACCCCACTGTGTCCTAATTATTGGAACTTCGTAGTAAGTCTTGAAGTCAGACAGTGTCAGTTCTTCAAACTTGCTCTTCCCTTGCAAGACTGATTCAGCTGTTCTAGATTGTAAATTCTCGTGTAATTCCAGAATAGTTCTTCTACTTCAGAAAAGCCTGCTCTGATTGTGAGAAGGCTTATATTGAAGTTCTACGTCATTTTGGGGAGAATCCAGAGTATGTTGTTCCACTTATTTAGATATTTAATTTCTCTTGACCATATTTTCTAATTTTTAGGTATATATTTACATCTCATTAGATATGTTTTAAATATTTGAATATGTGTAAATATTTGATGTTTTCTGATGACAGTATAAGTGATGTTTACATTTTTTCTTTTTAACTTTTTTAGTATATAGAAATAAAATTGATTTTTATAAACTTACCTCATGTTCTGCAACTGTGATAAATTTGCGTACTAGTTCAAGTAGTTTGTAGATTCTATAGTCTTCTAAAATCTCAACATTTTAACCTATTCATTTCCTTTATTTATGCCTTTTACAGTCTTTCTTTTTCTTGACTTATTGCACTAAAACATCCAATGCAATGTGAGATTGAAATTGTGAAAGTGGACATCCTTACCTTGCTCCTAAATGCAGATAAAAGAAGTTTAATGTTTCACCACTATGTATGATGTTAGCTGTAGGTTATTAACTTTCTCAATGATTTTTCCCTATTTTAGAAACAACTATTTAGATTTGTTCCTTTTCTTTCTAAATATAGTGAATTACATTGATTGATTTCTGAATGTTAAACTAAACTTACATTTTAAAAATATATCTGATTGATTATGATTGTATTATTCTTTTCAATATATTGTTGGATTCAGTTTGCTAATATTTTGTTAAAGATTTTCATATTTATTTTCCTGAGGGAAAATATTTTTCTTCATTTTCTTTAGTTATAACATCTTCATTAGATATCAGGATTATGCTGGTCTCACAAAAGAACTGAATGAGTTATGAAGTGCTCAGATTATTTTTTTCTATAGATGACAGAAACCAACATTAATCACTGATTTTTGAAAGTTTGATTTCTTGAAAGTTTGCATAGAGTTAATATTATTTCCTCTTTAGATGTTTGATGGAATTTGCCATTAAAGGCCAACTGGGCCTAGAGTTTTCCTTGTAAGAAGGATTTTTAGTAAAAAATTCATTTACTTAAGGGATATAGGGCTATTTAGACTGTCTATTTCTTCTTTTGTAAGTTTTTCTAGAGTTAAATTTTAGTTAACTTATCTATTTCATCTAAATCATCAGACTATATAAAATCATTTATAATGTTCCTGCTCTTCTTGAATATTTCTCATGTAAATTTAAGAATCTGTCAATTTTCCCATACAAAGTATGTTCAACTCAGTTTCTCTGTTTCCTAAGCACCCAGATAGGCCATATATTCTAGCCTCTCTTTCTTGGTAATTAAATGTGATCATATGAATACTGGCCGGTGTAATGTGAATGGAAGTGATATGTAGCACTTCTGGGGATGGCCCATAGAAACCTCCTGTGTCTGGCCATTCATGTTCCTATACTAGTTGGAGGCAGATGAACAATCCCTGTCTTAGTTACTTTCTCATTGTTAAGGCAAAATATCTGTTAGGACAAAACACCCACAAATTAAAGAAGGAAAGATTTATTTTACCTCACAATTTGTAGAGGTTTCAGTCCATAGTTGGCTGGTTTCAAGACAGCACAGTATGGCAGAGGGCCATAGCAGAGGAGAAACAGTTATGGCAGGGCAGGCAGGAGGCAGCAGCCGTTCTTCTTCTGTCCATTTTTATTCCATCCAGGCTACATTCCTATTTGTTGGTGCCACCCACACCAGGGTGGGTCTTCCCTCTCCGATTAATCTATCATATGCACCCAGAACTATGCTAAGCCAACCAGTGGGCTAATCCAGTATCACAAACCCATGTTCTAGTCACCTCCCAAAATCCCCATATTTGAATACATGAGGCTTTGGGGGGGGCATCTAGATATAAAGCATCAGAGTCACCTTGGAAACCACATATTAAAAAATAGCAGAGACATGCAACTGAAGAAATTTGAATCGGGGGGGGAGAATCAGAAGAGAAAAGGAGAGAGAAGGCCCACCAATCAGAAACATCTATTTTTTACTTCATGTATACTAAAAATAAATACTATATATGTTTTGTTCTAGTTATTATATACTGGGGGAGAACCCTATTTTTACTTTTATTGGAATCATTACAAGTATACATTAACCTGGAAGAACTGATTTAATTAAAATACTGCCTCCTATCAAGAATAGGGTATCCTTTTGCATTTACTCCTGTTTTAGTGTGTCCAATATCATTTAAAACTTTTTCATATAGATCCTGCATGGTTCAATTGTCTGCTGTAAGATATTTTATATTTTTTCCCTGTTGCATCAACCAGATTTTTTATCTTTTCTAACACATGATCATATATAGGAAAGCTATGAATTTTTATATTCAGATAGTTACCATTTATTTTACCAAATTAACTCATGTCTTTTTTATTTTTTTGAGTATATAACAAATATCAAATGCAAACAGTTTTACTTTAGTCTCCTTCTATTTTGTTGTGTAATTATAGCAGAAAATAGCTCAGAGTCATGTTAAAGAAGGCAGTGTCCTTGCCCTGCTCATGAATTTACTGAGTTGTAAGCTCAATAAGCTTCAAGCTGTCTGCCACTTTGCACTCTGATGGTACGTACTCTCATACATACTAGCCCATGAAGGAAACATCTACCTATTTCTTTACTATCAGTAAGTTTTAAAAATCATGGACAGATATTCAAATATAAAATACCCTTCAGTAGCTATACAGAAAGAAACACAGCTTTTCCTCTTTTAATTGATTAATGATGGCATTTATGTTAATATTTCATTATTGATATTAACCTACATTAGTAGATGCTCTAAAATTGAACCATCCTTGCATTTCTGGTACAAACTCCAAAGATTCACTTCAACAGTATGTGATTTTCTTAATGTGCTTCTGGATTCTAAGCTATATTCTTAAAATATATTATTACTTAAGATAATTGTATCTCTGATACTTGTGTGTGATTGAGTGTTTTCTTGTGTTTTGTTTCCTGGAAGTACAAGGTAGCTCCTCCTTCTCTGTGCTCTGGAGCAGTTTCCATCACACTGGAGACATCTGTTCCCCAAACACTTGGAATAATTCATCTGTGAATCTTTAGAATGGAATGGTTCTGGAAAATAGCTCTTTGACTCTGTCCTTTGTTTATTCTATATGTTTGGTGCTTTTATCTTTCCTTCCAAAAAAGGTAAATTTGATCCTGTCACCTGCTTTGGCTGCAACACCTGCAGGGACTATACCTCAACACAAACTAATAGTTGGTAAAGGAACATTTCCCTGTATAGAAATGGTCCATGTAACAAATTTTAAAAGAATAAGAAGTGGAATGTCATCATATTCTAAGCCCTAATGAAGTAATGAGACGATGGATCTAGTCAACACTCTTCAATTAGTGCTGTTATCACAAAATGAGTGCAACCATGGAAATAACCGAAGTGCCCATCAACTGAAAAATGGATTTTTAAAATGAAATGCCTACAAAGGAAGAAGAATGAAAGTTTGTCATTTGCAGCAACATGGATGGAACCAGAGGTCATTATGCTAAGTGAAATAAATGAGGCACAGAAAGACATGTACCACACGATCTCATTCAGATGTAGAATCTAAGAGAGTCGATCATGGGGAAGCTGAGGGTATGATGCTGGCTAGCAGTGGCGTGGGAAGGTGAAGCTGGGGGAGTTGATCAGTGGGTGCTAAGTTAGACAGGAGCAAGAAATTCTGGGGTGCAGAGCAGGGTGTCCAGAGATAGCAATAATGTACTGTACATTTCAAAAAACTACAAGAAAAGATTTTGAATGTTTTACCATAAAAAATTAATATTTGAAGAGATAGATACCTATGTTTAACTTAATTTAAACATTGTACAATGTGCATATACACCTATCAAAACATTATGGTACTCCATTAATATGTACAATTTTTATGTTTTTATACATCAGTAAATGTTTTTTTTAAAAAAATACTTTAGAACCCCAAAACAAAATGAGGACAGACATCTTATTCCTCCTGATGAAGGTTAGTCCCTGACTTGCGAAGGAATTACATTCTGGGAGAATTGCTCATAAATTGGATTCATTCGTAAGCCAACAGAGCGAGTCTTATATACAGTACACCTGCGACAGTGCGCAACTTGAAGGTTCATAAATTGGGGACTTACAGTACCTCCTCTAAGTACTTGCTGCCAAAAAATCAGCATGAATGTGATCAAGCATCTAGAACTAAGCACCAATCTCCAGGAAGCACAGGAGCCAGAGGAACATGCCTGCAAATCAGGAAAATTCAGGCAAGGCACAAATACATAATGGTGCAGTTTCTTTAACAAAGGACTGGAAGTGGGAGGGGTAGGAAACTTTAGATTAAGAGATTCTGGATCTTTATTGAAACAGACTGTTAAAATAAACAAAGATACAAGCCAATTGGGATTGGATGTTTGCCAATATTAAGAAATTCTGATTAATATTTTAGGTGTTAGAAAGACATTGTTACATTAGTATTCTAGGGCTGCTGCAGCGAAGTGCCAGAAATTGAGGGGCTTAAACTACAGAGCTGATTTTCTAACAATTCCTGAAGTCGTGGGCAGCACTGCTTTCTCCCAAGGCCTCTCTCCAGGGCCTGTGGATGGTGGGACATGCTTTTCTCTCTGTGTGTAAGTGAGCCTCACTCTGTTCTCACAAGGACCCCAGCCATGTTCATTTAGGACCTGCCCTAATGACTTCATTTTAAATTAATTATCTCTTTTTTTTGTTTCTTTGCTTCAGACAGGGTTTTGCTAGTCTCACACTCCTGGACTCAAGTAATCCTCCTGCCTCGGCCTCCAGAGAGCTGAGATTAGAAGCATGTGCCACCATTCAGCTTAATTACCTTTCTACAGACCCTGCCTCCAACTCCAGTCCCATTCTGAGGTCCCGGGGGAGAGAACTGAGACTAATGAATGGGGCAACAACTCAGTCTATAACTATTGTGATTGTGTTTTCTAAAAAGATATTTCTGTACTTTTAAAGCTTTTTAAAGAATCTGTTAACCATTTATACTGAAACATCAATGTATTAAATACTATGCTGGGCTAGGGATGGAGCTCAGTGGTACAGTGCTTGCCCAGCGTGGGAGAGCGAAATTATTTTCAATCCTCAGCACTGCAAATAAATAAATACTGTCTCCTCCTCCACTCAGGAAACTCCACGTGCTGGCTTGGCACCCTTAGGCTCCACCTACATGGCCTGCACCCCCACCCTGCTTCAGCCTCCGCTTCCACCAAATGTCCTGCAGGTCCCAGACCCAACAGGCTGGTCCTGCTCTTCACCTTTGCTCGTGTTCTTCCTACTTGTCTTCCCCTCCGCTGTCACCTCCTCCAAGAAGTCGTTCTCTGTCTCAGGCTATGAAGCTTCCCTCCTTTGGGCTCCGCTAGCCCCTCTGTCCTGGTTGGTCTCCTATGGACCGTAGTCCTCAATCAACACACGCTTTCCATGGTTTCATTTACCCCAGGGCACCCGAGGTCTGAACTTACAGTACAGCAGGGATCCAGACAGAGCGAGCAAGCGAGCGAGCGAGAGAGCCAGTTCACATAACTTTTATTCCAGTACCTTGTTATAATTGCTCTATATTATTATTTATAATGACTGGCAATTTTATGTTTTTAAAATTTATTTATTTATGTATGTATGTATGTCCTGGGATTCGAACTCAGGACCTTGCATTTGCCAGGCAGGCACTGTGCAGCTGAGCTATATCCCCAGCCCTATTATTGGTTTTTTTTTTTCTTTCTTTTTTTTTTTTTTTTTGGTACTGGGAATCAAACGCAGGACCTTGCACTTGCCAGGCAGGTGCTTATGCCACTGAGCTATATCCCCAGCCCTTGGTTATTATTATTATTCGTCCTTTTCTATGCTTCAATTAAACTTGACCATAGGTATGTATGGATAGGGAAAACACCACACATAAAATTTATTCCTATCCAAAGTGGCCCCCAGGGAGAAGAGGGGTTACTGCAGGCACCATCTGCCTTTGCCTGTTCCTCCCACCCCTCCCCTATACCCAGGGGCCAGCAGGACCCATCCTGGCCCATCAAGGGTGTCACCAGAGCAGGACAGTCAGGCAGGTTGCGACCTTCACCTGGGGGAGGTGTCCTTGTGGTGAAACCGAAAGGTCTGACTGCAGGGACCTTGGCAGGCACTGGGGCTGGGGCCTCCGTCCCTCTGGAGGAAGAGGCTGTCCGTCACCTCCCTCTGGCTGGCAGCCCTGCCCTGCCTATGCCCCAGGAGCAGGAACATCTGACCTGGCAGCAGGGCCTGGGGTCCCTGGAACCCATGTAGACAAGTAAGGAGAGATTTCCAAGTCCCCTTTCTGCAACTGGGGTGCCTCTCCCATTGATCCCTTCTTGACCAGAAGGGGAAACTGAGGCTCACCAAAGAAATCACTGCCTGCCATTCCACTGCATGTCACTGGGAGGAGACTTAGTCTCTGAGTTTGGAGGTTATCTCAAGTAGTCAATGGCACACACCTATAATCTCAGCATTCAGGAGGCTGAGGCAGAATGACTTCCCCAAGTTCAAGACCAAGTCTGGGCTACATAATCAGTTCAAAGCCAGCCAGAACTATATAGTAAGACCCTGTCTCAACAATCAAAAACAAAAAAGATGAACAGTAACGCCCACCCCACGGGTCCTGGATGTGTGTGCTCACTGATATGTGGTTCTCTCTGAAGAGGAGTAAAAACCAGTCACTCTTCTCAGCTGCACTCCCTTCATCAGCCTGAGGTAAGTCCTTTGCCATGGCCAGCCTCAGTGTTCTCACCTGCCAAATGGGCACTGCCGGGTCCTGGTTATCGCTGTCTTCCTGTCTCGGAGCTGTCCCTGTACTGGGGCAGGGCAGGCCCAGCAGGAGGTGACAGTCTCCCGGCTTCTGACACTGTTCTCACCGTTGCCTTGGGGCTGCCTCCTGGAACGGGGATTCCTGTAGGACCTTGGATTCCAAGGTTCAGAGGTTTATCAGAAGGAGTTATCTGCTTTAGCAGCTCCTGGCTGACCCAAGGCTGACTGCAAGGCCTCTCTGGTCCTGGCTTCATGCAGCCCGGTCTCCCCCAACTTACCTCACCACAGTGACCTCCCCTCTTCTGAGTTCCCTGAGTGCCTCGATTACCAATGACGGCCATGAGGCTGGAGACAGGATGTGACTCAGCTCAGCAAAGCGGGCAGTTTGGGCCAGAACTGGGTTACATTTGCACCTCAGCCACTCGTAAACATTTTGACTGCTCTGAGCCGCAGTTTCTCATCTGTACAATGGGAATAACGTCAATCACCTGCTCCAGATTGACGGCCCAGAGGGAGTTGTACTCCTTGAACTTGGAGCATTGCTTATCAACAAGGATGTGGGTTCAGACACAGAGACCAGCCTTGAATATTAATCCCTTAATTCCTGCCCTGGTCACAGAGCTTTACAGTGCTCTTTGGAAAATCTCCTTAGCCTCTTAATCTTCCCTGGTCTCTCCTGTTTCCTGGAAAGGGAGGGGGCTGTCCCGCCTTGCTGGGGAGAAGCAGAGAGGGAAGAAGACCTTGCTGTGTATCCTGAGCTGATCTGGGTGAGCTGGAGGCAGTCCAGAAGCCCTGGAACTCCCCTCACTGCTGCCTGGCCCTCAGAAATCAGCGTGGGAGGGGTTTCCAATCTGCATCTCCAAACATCTCAGCCGGAAGAAAAATGCTGTTACTCACAAATCCCCAGCGGCCTGTGCTGGGCTCTGGCAGTGTCTCTCAGGAAGCCCACGGATGGCAGCGATGACCCCCTCCAGTGCCATGGCAGACACCCCGGGGCTGTAGGCTCACCCTGGAGCCAAGGAAGGCGGGTTCAAGGCCAGCTCTGGGAGACGAGCAGGGTCATTGTGTGGAGGGAAAGAGGAAGAACAGCTAACCACAGTGCTGAGGGCTGGGTGTGGATCAGGCCCACAAGATGTGCAGTGTGTGCAGGACACAGGCCATGTTCAGAGGGCTTCCTGCTCTATAGTCACTCTTTTGAAGGTCCTAATTGTTTTTGAACAAGGAATTCTATATTTCTGTTTGAGGTCTGTTTCAGCAGTGTAGGCCACCTGGTGGGTTCACTTCCACCCTATGCAAGACCAACACATAGTTTATGGGACCAGTTCAAACTGGTAAGCCCCCCCCATTATTGTTATCCTTTTTTTACTCTTTTAAATAAATAAATAAATAAATAAATAAAGAAGATGGTACAGGGAGAGAAAAAAGAAAGGCCCAGAAAACACCACCTTGGCTAGGTGATCAGGGTCAAATCAGCAGTGACAAGTCCTATCAGCAGTACAGACCTTTGTTGTAAACACAAGCCTGCAATCATTCAAAGCTAGAAGTATGTACTGAAGTCATAAAAATAATTCTGCCTCTCAGCCATCCTCTCCCAAACTCAATCCCAATCTGATCATGGGAAAAGCATCTGACAAATCGCAGCAGAGGGGAACTCTGCAAAATAGCTAACCAGTTTTGCTCAAAATTTCCAAGATCATCAAAAACAAAGTCCAAGAAGTCACAGCCTAGGGTAGCCTAAAGTAACATGATCACTAACTGTAATTTGGGATCCAATGGAATTCTCAAACAGAAAGAGGCCATTTGGTGAAAATTAACAGTCTGAATCAAGTATAGACTTTAGTTAACAATAGTACATCAAGGTTGGTGCATTAGCTGTAACCAATGTTAGTAACAGAAGATGGTCTCAACTTTAAATGGTTGGTGAGGGTTTGTTTTGTTTTGTTTTGTTTTGTACTGGGAATTGAACTCAGGACCTTGCACTTGCCAGGCAGGCACTGTGCTGCTGAGCTATATCCCCAGCCCCTAAATGGTTGGACTTAACAACTTTTCAAATTTACAATGGTGTAAAAGTGATACACATTCATTTGAAACCATATTTGTAATTTTTAAATCTTTTCCCAGACTGGAGACCTGCCGTACAACACTCTCTGGTAATACAGGCCGACTGCTGGTAGGGACAGTTCCTGGTCAGCCATGTGACCACAAAGGGGAACAACTGATACCCCATAGCGTGCTGCGTTGCTGGTGTTTTTTGGATTTGTGTTTTCACATCCTTCATATGTATAAAATGCCCACCTGTGTCTCTTGACCCACACAAACACGCTGTTTTTCACTTCAGGTCAGTATTCAGTAAGTTAAAGGAGAGACTCAACACTCACAAAACAGGCTGCATATTAGATGATTCTCAGAGCTCAGGATAAAGTAAAGTGTTCTGAGCACAGTGAAGGACAACTAGCTGCATGCTGACACTCAATAGGTTAAGGGTAGCCAATGCAGGTAGACGTGACTGTGTCTTCACTCCTTAACTGCATTGTAAGCTGAGGAGAGTGGTGGGTAAGCTTAACTGGGTCAACTTGATTGACTTGGGGACAATCTAGAGGATTAGTAAAGCATGCTTCTTGGTGCATCTGGATAGATCACGGAGATGTGACACTGGGCACTGTATTAATCAGCTTTCCCTCTTGCTGGATAAACTATCTGACATCTGCAACTTCAAGGAGAAGAGGTTTACTCAGCTCACAGCTTCAGAGATTTTAGTCAGTGATTGGCTGGCTCCAAAACAGGAACATCATAGCAGAGAGGTGTGGCAGAGCAAACCTGCCTAGTTTGTGGTAACACTGAAGCAGAATAAGGGAACAGTGCCAGAGAGAAAGGGGCCAGGATCAGATATAAACCCCCAAAGTAAAGCTTCGATGACCTGCCCAGACACACCCAGAGATGTGCTTTACTAATCATCTGTGTGGCTTCCACACCAGTCAAGTTGACATTCTACCTTAGATATCATATCCCACCCCTTCTCCAGCGGACAGCCAAATATACCAATCTCTTCAACAGCTATATGTCCTTTGGCCCTAACTTTACACGTAATTCTTTTGAGACCAATCTAAGTTTTTCAAATACTTGTGCACTGCTTTCTGCTCTTGCTTCTCACTATAAATCTGGTTAAAAGCAACCAACAGTATCCATCCCACAACCTGAACATTGGGATGCCTTGAAATTTCCTCTGTGAATCAATTAATCCACTGCCCTTAAGCTGAGCCTCCCACAAAGTCTCATGACATAGGCAAAAATGCAAACAATTTTTTTTTAACCACAGGGTAAAATGCATGGCCTCTAGTCTATTTCCCAATTGAAACCTCACAACCTGACCCTTACCATGCACATTCTTATCAGCATTCTAATCTGCGCTCCAGCCAGAACTGCCCATCAGGGTCTGCTTATAGCATTCTAGGACTTATCTAGCCCACATCTCCAAACCTTTCCAAACTCTTCCTGCAAACAAGTTCCAAAAGCTTCTGAACCACATGGTCAGATACAGTCAAACAACAGACAAACCTACTCCTGATACAAATTTTCTATATTAGTCTGCCTTCCCATTGCTAGACAAAACATCTGACACCAGCAACTTAGAGGAGATATTTAAATAGCTGACAGTTTCACCCCATAATCAACTGGCTCCAAGGCAGGAACATCAGACAGAAGAGTATGGAGGATCAAAGCTCCCAGTTCTTGGCAGCTGAGAAGCAGAGGAGAAGAACAGTGCCAGAGAGAAAGGGACAATGGACCAGATATAGACCCCCAAAGTCATGCCTGTATGACTTACCCAGACACACCGAGAAGTGTGCTTTACTAATCCCGTGGGTGGCTCCCAAACGAACCAAGTTGGCAATCCAACACAACTGCCACAGGTACTATATGTAATCCCTGGCTCTTTCCTTTCTAGCACTGTTCTTTTGTTTGCTTCTCAGCTACTATGAACCAGGCAGTTATGTTCTGCTACAGCCTTCTGCCATGGCATTTCTGAGTTGGAGCCAGCTGACCATGGACTGGATCCCCTGAAACTATGAGTAGAATAAAACCTCTCCTCTTTTAAGTTGTGAATGTTGAGTATTGCATCCCAGTGATAGGAAAACTGACCATACAGAAAACTGGCTGTTTCTGTACCTGAGTATGTGGTTTAGAAGCCTTTAGAATTGGCTGAATTTGGAAAAGTTTGGAGATGCAGGCTAGAGAAGCTCTAGAATCCTATAAACAAAGTTAGTGGGTGATTTTGATTGGAGTTCAGAAGACCAGCATGCTGATAAGTCATAAATAGTAAAGGCCATGCTCAGGAGGTTTCAGCTAGGAATAAAGACTTCATTTGCAGTTGGATTAAAAGTCATATCTATTACACTCTGGAAAAAAAAATTGTTCACATTTTGCCCAAGTCCTGAGACTTTGTAGGAGATAAAGTTTATGGGCAGTGGAATAACTGATCTGGCCAAGAAAACTTCAAGGTGGGCCAACATGCAGGCTGAGGGATGAGTACTACCGGTTGCTTTTAGCCAGATTTATAGTGAGAATCATAGGCAAAAAACAGAGCAGAAAAAAATCTGAAAGACTTAAATTTAGGCCCAAAAGGAACCATTTTTAAAGTTGAGGCCAAAGGAGGTGCAGCTGCTGGAGACATCAGTACCATTAAAAAGAAACTAAATACTTTGGGGACAAGAAAGATTCCTTGAGAGCATCCCAAGACCCTACCCATCACAAGCTCAAGAGTGAAAATATGTAAACTTTTCATTTGAGAAGAGTCCCTGGGCTCCCTGCTCTAGAAGGGTCATCTAAGGAACTGGTTATCTGGGATTCATTTCAACATGATCAGCCATCTGAGCACTCAGAAACTGCTGTAGCTGTGGTCCGATGGGGCCTGGCTACTGTTTGAACTTGCAGTAGGCCTTTGTATCATCTACAGGGCGCTGGCTTTACTGGTATGCAGAATTCAAGAGCTATGGTGCCAGGGAGGCTTCCATCTAGATTTCAAAGGGAATTCCTGGGAGGCCAAGCAAGGAGCTCCTGAGAAAACAGTACTTGAAACTGTGGGAATGAAGCCCATGGTGCAGTGGAGACCCCAGGAAGTCAAAAAATACCAAGAATGTGAAATGTCTGCTGAGAAAAGCTTCAGTTTTGAATGGAACCAGCCCAAGAGAGAGACCATATAAGCTGCAACCAGCAAGACTATAGGGGTAAAGCTACCCAAGTCCCCTGGAGTTCACATGTCACCACCATGCTCCCAGATTGGGATCATGGAGGTACAGGATTTAATATTTGCCTCTATGGTTTGGGGTTCTGCTTTGGCCAGATTTTTTTCTAGCCTGCTGTTTCTCCATTTTAGAATGGGAATGTTTATCTGTGTCATTGTACCTTGAAATTAAGGTAACTTGTTTCTTATTTTTACAGAGATTCAAAGCTAAGAGTTTGCCTGAGTCTCACAGGAGGTTTTGACTTGAAATTTTGAAAAATTCTAGAGCTGTTAAGACTTTGGGGAAGGGACTATTACGTTTTGGTGGTACATAGAACAGATATATGTTAGGTGGAATATTGTCCTCATGTTTATTTGGAGATGAAGTATAGTTAAGGAGATATGTTTGGGTATCTAGTTGACAGGGGGTGGGATCTGATGGTTAATCATGACAATTTGATTGGCTTAGGAGTTGCCTAAGGTGCAGCCTAACAGTGCCAGAGAGAAGGGACTAGGGACCCACATAGTACCCAAAGTCATGCCTTCATGATTCATTCAAACACACCTAGAAGCATGCTTTAGTAATCCCTTAGGCAGCTCCTAGCCAATCAAGTTGACAAATAACCCCAGCCTAGGCCGGCTAGTAGAGCTTCAAGAAGTGAGTTTCTCCAGGAATGCCTTAGTTACTTTTCTCTCATTGCTGAGACAAAATACGCAACACCCACAAGTTAAGGGAGGAAAGGTTTATTTAGCTCACAGTTTGTAAAAGTTTCAATCCATAATCAACTGGCTCCAAGGTAGGGTGGCATGGTAGAGGAACAACAGTTCATGGCGGCATAAGACAGCAAAAGCAACAAGGGAAAGAGAGACAATAGTCTTTCTGTCCCTTATACTGTATCCAGTCCACCAGGATTAGGGCTGTGCAATCCAGTCAGTAGACTGATCCAACAATCACCCACCCTTAATCCCAGCATTGCACTAGCAATCAATCACACACTCTTGATTCAGTCACTTCTGAAAGAAACCTATGGCTGCAGGAGGCTTTGGGGGGACATCTAGACACAAACCATAACAAAGAGAGGTGGAAACTAGAGATGTGGATTGTATTAGTTTACTATAGCTGCTGTAACAAATTACCACAAACTGTGTGACTCAAAAAACAAAACAAAAATAAATTTTTTAAAAACGTGAAAAACAAAGAGAATATATTCTTTCACAGGGCTGAAATTCAACTTTCAGAAATCTGCAATCTGAATCAAGATAACAGGGCCATGTTTCCTCCTGAGGCTCTAAGGGAGCTTCCCATCTTGGCCTCTTCCAGCTTTGGGTGGCTGTGGCCTCACTGACTTAGGGCCACATCCTTCCAGTTTTCCATCTATACACTGTACATCACCTCTTCTTCATGCATCCTTTTCCCATCTCACTCTTCTAAACATAGTCATCTTTGGATTTAGGGCCCACTTGCATAATTCAGGATGGTCTCTTCACCTCAAGATTTTTGTTTATTTTCTTAAAGACCCTCTTTCCAAGTAAAGTGACATTACACATCCTGGGGATTAGGACATGGGCAACCACTCAGCCCCTAGGAAGCCCAACCTGCTCCCTCTGCAGGAGGACTCTCTTTTTCTTTTCTTTTTTTTTTTTTTTTTTTTTGTGGGGGGTGGTTTTCTCCGGTACCGGGAACCGAACTCACGACCTTGCACCTGCCAGGCAGGCGCTTTTGCCGCTGAGCTAAATCCCCAGCCCGAGGACTCTCTTTTTCTTGGGTTGCTCCTTGCTCCTCCTTGAGGTAAGGGCCTGCAGAACCGGCCCCAGAAGCCATGCAGCTCACACAGCAGTGTGGGCACTGCCCCATGTTAGCATGGTTGTGCTGGCTGAAGTATAAACAGGCCCTAGGGAAGATAGGTTGTCTTAGGTTAGACCCTGAAATAGACCTTGATGTGGACGTATTTATTGAAGACCAATATCTAGGGAAGAAGGGACAGCATTTGGCAAAGGGAGAAGTTGAGTAGTCAGGTAGTTTTGGCTGTCCTGGAGCCAGGGTGGCCCATCTAAGCTACTCCATGGTGGGCCAAAATGTCTGGACCTCTATAGCCTGGCCATGATCAGCCGAGGTGAGATGGGCCTCCACAGTCCCTACCTCCTTGGTTGGAGCAGTTAAATGAAAAGCAGCAGAGAAGGTAAGCAACTTCCCAAGGCTGCTGCTAGCCATGGCAGAGCCAGGTCTTAAAGCCAGGTGCGTGTAATGCCAGAGCCTGGGTTCCAGAGCTGTGGCATCAGATCCCAGGAGCCCCACAGGTGCCCACTCTGCCCAGCTCCCTGCTCTTGCTTCCCTGGCTGGGCCATGTGTCTCTGCTCAGCTGCTTCTCAGACCTGTGTTCCCAACTTGGAGAGGCTCTTCACTCCCCAAAGGACCCGGCCTGGAGTACCTGGCCCTCGTTCCCTCTGCTCTCCACACCAGGGCTCCAACCTCTCCACTCCTCTCAATTCTCTGAGCACCCTAATCACCCTGCCCCATGTCTTTGTGTTCCCCTGCCTGGAATGTCTGTCCTCATCTCGCCACTTATCTGTCCTCTACCCGTCTATCTATTTGAGACATGGTCTCACTCCGTCACCCAGGCTGGCCCTGAATTCCTAGCTCAAGTGATCCTCCTGTCTCAGCTTCCTGAATAACTGGGACTATATGTTTCCCAAAAGGCCTTTCCCAAAAGGCCTCCTGTCTCAGCTTCCTGAATAACTGGGACTATATGTTTCCCAAAAGGCTCCACCACCACTCACCAGGTTCACCTTGCCTTTTAAAGAGGAGCACACCAGGTGTCCCAGTCAGATGCTCCCTACTTCACAAAACCCTTTCGACCGGCACTGTCCCTCCCATCCCTGTCCCCCAAAGGCCTAGTTTATGTCAAACACAGTGGTGTTGCTGTGCTCTGGCAAAAATCTCCTCCCCCACCTGACTACGTCTTCCAGGCAGGTGGAGAACTGTAAGGTAGTAACACACTCAGCAGCGGTGTGTGGCCTAGGTTGGCCACTTCCTCTATTCTGATTCTCAATTTCCTTATCTGTAAAATAGAACGAACAGCCTAGCCACTGCTAGGCACAGAAAGTCTTTAGCCTGAATACAACCTCATGTCTGCCTGCAGGGCCTCTCCAAGAGCCCACAGACTTCCTGCTGGCTGTCCCCTGGGCTTTCAGTACACCATCACCCCTTCATGTCTGCTGGGGGTGATTCCAGGGCCTGGCTTCCACCACCAGGAAACCAAAACCTGTGATTGCTCTATCTCTTACATAAAATGGTACAGTATTTGCATATAACCTATGCTTGGCCTCCCACATACTTTCATCTCCAGATTATTGACAATACCTAATGCAGTGCCAGTGTTATTCGAATAGTTGTTATACTATATTATTTAGGGAATACAGTGAGAAGAAAACTTTGTGCATGTTCAGAACAGGCAAATACATTTCCAGATATTTTTATCTGCAGTTGGTTGGGTCCACAGATGCAGAGGGCTGGCTATTTTCTTCCTATGCTGTCTCTGTTTTCCTTCTCTTAGCTGGGCCGCCACAACAGTCCCTCAAAGGAGGTAGAGGATTGAATGAGGATGAAACTTGGGGGGCCCAGCCCAGCTAGGGTTTGTGGGTATGTTGCTTCTTGCTTCTGCTTTCCAGTGTGGAGCCAGGTAGCTTCCCACCAGGTGTACCCCAGGTGGCATTGACTTCAGAAAGCATCACCTGCTCCCAGGCAACGCTAACTCTTCACCCTTCGGAGCAACTGCAGGGTTCCTCCTGCAGGGTGGGGAGGTGGGTGGGTGATATGTACCCTCAGCCAGGGGTGGGAGCTGCTGGCATTGCCGGCACCAATGTATTCTCTACCCAAGCTGCTACCCCTGACCTGCTTCCTCCCTCTGCCCTCTTCCCACAGTCCCACCCAAAGCCTTGCTTCTGGGTCCACTTTGCAGGGCAGAGCATAACCTCCTAACCTGGGAGCCTGTGTACCACAAGGCTTGTGGCCTTGGCCTGTTTAGCCACTGCATGGATCTAGAAGGTGGCACGGGCCAGCACTGACACCTGAGACCTCGGAAAGCAAATCCCTCCTTCCCTACAACAACTCGGAGCTGTTGTAGGGACAACTACAAGGGACAACTCGGAGCTTGGCCACCATGGTTGGCTGTACCTGTGTCAGGGGGACCTGTGGGCTGCTGTGTGGACTTAGTGAGGTGACACATGCCCGGTTCTGGGGCAGCAGAGTCTCCAGGGAGCACTGTGTGAGGGTTCGCTGTTATTATTTCACTGGTAACCCTTTGTGTACGGTCTGGATCACATATGTTTCCCGAAAGGCTCCTGTGTTTGGAGGTGGGGTGCTGGGAGGGGATTAGATCTTGTGGTGCTAACCCCGCCCGAGGATTAATCCACTGTGGGCTCATAGCTGAATGCGCTGTCAGGAGATAGGGCTAGTTGGAAGAAGTAGGTCACTTCCGGAGTAACCTGGGAGAGATACTCTTGTCCCTGGCCCCCTTCCTCTCTCCAACTCTTCCCCTGTCCTCTGCTTCCTGGCTTCGATGAGCTTTCTCTACCACACCCTTCTGCCTGGGAACTCTGGAACCACGTGTGAGGCTAAACCTCTCCTCCACTAAGTTGTGATTGTCAGGTGTCCCAGCAAGGGAAAGGTGAATTAATATACCGTGGGCAGGTAGGGACTGTGATCCTCAGTGACTGTGGGAAACCTGAGGCCAAGGACGAGCCCATGGCCTCCTAAGACCACAAGAACCATGGCCTGTGGCTAGGCCTCCCTCCTGGCTTCTTCACTTACTGGGCCAGTACCTCATCCAGCATACCTTCCCTCTGCCTTGAGGACCTGTGGGATTTATGACCATGGAGCCAGACCAGCAGCCCTGGGGGCAGTAGGGAGCGGGGAGGAGCCTCACTGCAGGCAGGTGCTTTACTTTACCACTACAGATGAAAAGATGGGTGTGGAGGACCACTGCGATGGCTCTCCCTGAAAGGCAGAGTCTCCATTTTGGCTAGCCCTTGCCCTAATTCTGTGTACATATTGATATGTACACAGCTGGCTAAGATAATACTCTATCCCTCAATTGACTTTAGCTATGCAAATGGGTCTAGGTGAGGTGCCGATGTGCAGCCTATGAAGCAATCCGACAGGTCAGTGATGTGCTGCCTAGAGCTCCCTACTACTACGCATGAGCCAGGCTGAGACTGAGCCTCAAGAAAGAGGCCTTGATGTCCCAGGGCAGGAAGGCCAGACATCAAAGCTGAGCCCAACAACCAAAAACACAATAGACTTCCTCACACTGTGTTATGCAGACTCCTCCAAACTTAGAGGCCGCCTGTTACTGGAATCCAGTACTCTTTCTGCACACCTCTCTCTGCGTATTACAGCGGTGCCATTGTGCCTCCTACCCAGCCCAGCTCACAGTACTCATGCACTTCCCGCCATTCTCACAGTCACTCAGCCCCGAGCCACGCCCCTCTTCACGAATTAATAAAACCCCAGTTCAGCCCAGGGTCAAGGCCTTTATTCGGGTTAGCCATTGTTATGACTGGACTTAGGACTCCCTTGGCTCCCCACAGCTACAGATATGTCTGTCTCTTTATTCTTGCTGAGGGTTGCACTAGAAGTAGTAGATTGGAGTTTGCTTACTAGAATTGGGCCTTACTAGAACTGGGCCTCACACAGCTAGCACACAGCAGTCAGGACCTCAGCTTGCTTGGCTTAAGTTCTTTGCCCCACACCGTGTCCAAACACACATTTCAAAGACATTCTGAGCAGTGCCCACCTGTAGGCACTCACTTGCCCTTGACAGTTTTAGAAGGAACTCTAAGGCTCAGGGACTCATTCTCCAGCTAAGAATCCCCCCTGCAGCCTTACCCCTGCCCAAGACTGACTAGGCTCTGCTCTGCCCCTTGTGGTCAGCCCTGTCGTTTACCTGCGGACTGAGGAAGAGTCACTCTTAAGTTGCAGCAGCCCCAAAGAATGCTGCCGATCAGAGGGTGGCATTTCCCCGCTCTCTGCCAAGCAAGGCTCTGTTCCCCTGCTCAGGGGAGGCCTATGGCAAGGCCCACGCAGAAGTCCGCTAGATGCTTACCTTGGTCTGGATTTCAAAGGCTCCTTGGGGAAATTACACTTGTGAGGGAACTACCAGGAAAGCTTGGGGAGAGAGGACAGGCGCCTTTACTGGGCGTAGGGGTTATGTGGGCTGTGAAACAAGCAGCTCAGGCAGGGTAGCCACACGGTTTCACCCTCTCCCAAAGCCGGAGGACCCCAGGGGCCTCAGAACCATAGATCAAGCCTGCACAGTGAGCTGGGGACAGTAGGGGTGGCAGTAACCGGCATCGATGGCCCTGGTCCTCAGCCTAAGACACAGGCCCTCCCTCTCAGCACCATGGAGCCGACTCCTGAGAAAAGCAGGAAGGCACTGCTCACGTCCCCCAGCCCTGTGTGTGGGCTCAACTCCACCCTGCTCTGAGGTCACCAGGTCCCACGTCACTGCACCAGCTGAGAGGGCCATGCTGTCATCCTCCAGTTCAGGGTGCTGCTGCCGGCCTTGGGCAGAATCATCACGGTCCCCAGTGTGCCGCACCGGGGCCCAGAGCCCCAGCCCTGATGTTTGTCCTTAGCTGTCTCCTCAGGCATCAACCACATGCCTCTTGGGGACTCCGCAGTGTCCCCCATGCTCCCTGCACTCCCCACCCCAATTCTGTGGGACTTCTGGGGGAGGCTCCTTCCTGTCATCTCAGGTCTGGACCCCACGCGGCCTCACTCTGTGGCCTCTTTAAGCCGAGAGTCAGAGGCACATGGTTCCTTCACCGCTCTGTGTGACTGCCAGCTAATTCGTGCCCCTCTGGCCTCAGGGGCTGGGAGGAAAGGGTCCTGGTGGCAAGTGCAGAGCTCAGCCTCCCCCAGCGCCTGCCCCCACAGGTTTCATCTACGCCTCACAGAAAGTCGCTTCAATAATTTATTTGGACGTTATCACTAAACCACTCCTGGCACAGCAGGAAGCTCGAGGGAGGGAAGCGTGGCCAGAATGACAAGCAGGGCTGGTGGCCTCACCTGGCTGTGGAAGGGGTGGGGACTGGGCCTCCAGCCCCAGGCCTGCAGCGGCTCACGTGTCCAAAGGGCGAAGGCCCCTGTACCTCTCTTCTCTCCGGCAGTGCAGCGAGAGACCCCACAGCCCCAGGCCCCACCTCTGGTCCATGCCGGGGCCTTTTGCTGTCAGCTGTGCTCCAAACCCAGCTGGGAGCCAACCACAACCTCCACACCCCCCTCGTGCTCACCCTCCCTTCTCTCCTCCCACGACGCCCAGCGTGAGTGCCCTGCACAGCAGCGAACAGGAAGAGGCCCTGTCCCCATGCGCCTTTGAAGTTTCAAGTGGACAACAAACCCTAACTCACAAAGTAGGAGACCTTACTGAGAAGCTCAAACAGTGCAGGAACGGAGACTGAGGCAGGGAGGCCACCCTGCTGGAGGTCCAAGGGGAGGAAGGTGTTGCTGAGACCAGCAGAGGGTAGGAGAAGGTGGGGAAAGGGAGACGAACGAGCTGACACCCCTGAGAAACAGACACTGGAGAGAAGGGCAGCGCGGTGTGCTTAGGAGTCTGAGTTCTGCTCAAAATGTGAGGGGAAGTCATTTCTAGGGTTTAAGGTAGAGGCAGGATACTCTGATCCTATTTATTTATTTATTTATATTTAAGGTGGAGTCTTGCTAAGTTTCCCAAGCTGTACTCAAACTTGCAACCCTCCTGCCTCAGCCTCCCAAGTAGCTGAGATTGCAGGCGTACACCACCACATCTGGCTGCCTCTGGTTTTCTTAATGTGTCTGGATGATAAATGGCAAGAGGAATGAAGGCAGGGGGGAAAGAAGCCATCAGTTACTGTCTGCGTGATTGGATCCAGCCATGGGATGCAGCATTATTGTTGTCACCACCAGGAGGAACACACGGTGGCCAAATCTTTGCACACCTTTCACACTTTCACAGGGACATGTCCCAGAAGTGGCAATAATTAGGATTCTTAGGATCTGAGACGGCTCCAGGGAATCACATCCAGTTCTAAGCGTGAAAAGGATGGTCCAGTCTGTGGTCAACCTCTTGCAAACTTAGTTGAGTCTTTCAGTCTCTGTTTCCCCATCTGTAAAATGGGAATAGTGACCTCGTCCCTAGATTTGGGATAATAAAAGAATATAACAATAATTTCTCCTCCAATCCTTTAAAAACATTCTGTGTTAAGTGCTGTTCTAAGGGCAGAATACAAAGCACGAGGCCTGGTGCTCAGGAGCTGCTTAATAAGAAGTGAGTGGACGAATTGAATGAATGTCACCTGTTGCTAAGGACAAGTCCACTTCCCAGGCCTACTGTGCACTCAGCCTGGGGCTGGGCGTGGTGGATCCTGGCCCTCCTCCTACTCAGAGGCAGATTCTGGTTGCAGGCTATGAGACATGCGACATCAAGAATGAAGCCTGGGGCTGCTGTAATATGCATCGTTGTTTTAACCTGCCTTCCCACTGTGATTAGCTCTCCACAGAAACTGGCCACATCATCAGACAGTGGTCAGGGCTCAAGCATGCTGCCTTGCAAACAGCTGAAGGAGAGGAGGGTTTAATTTGCTCTGAACGCAGCTCACTGGCAGCCCGGCATGTACTCTGATCAAATATTTAGGTCCTCAGGAGCTGCCTGCAATATTAATGCGGTGGGCTGAAGGCCTTGGCTATCGCCACATGGAGGGCTGGGGCTTCAATAATGAACAAAGGTCTCACCCACCCCGAGAAATGTGAGCCCATCCTGGCCCTCGAGTAGGTCAAAGACACTGCAGGGAAAAAGTCTGAGAGGCCCCTACCTTCCTCTCCCACAGCTGGCCTAACACACACACACACACACACACACACACACACACACACACACTCTGGGCTGGGGCATTGCGTTTAGTAACAGGCATCTAGATCTAGAAGTATACTTTGTGTGTGGCCCTGGAAAGTGAACCCAGCGGCTCCCCACCACAGTCACATCCCCAGCCCCAGGAGCTTTCCTGAAGTTTGTGCAGCTTCCTCTCTAAGGCTTTCCTTTCTAAAAATACAGATGAAAGTAATAATCAGAAATGTGAGGGAAGCTTTGTGTTTCACAACATTCATTTATTATTTATGATAAGAAGTGAATTTCTTAAACACAAAAGTTAGAAATACCCAAAATTCTAAACAAGGGATAGATTAGAGGGATAATAACATATCTTCTTGGCAAACTATTTTCACGTAGTAATTAAAAATTGTGTTTGCGAATAGTTTTAATGAAAGGTGAACATTATCCTGATAATAATTAAGTGGAAAGGGGCTGACAAAAAATGTTATGCCCAGGGCTACTGCAGTTCTGTCTTGGTTATTTTTCTCTTACTGCTGAGACAAGATACCTGATGCCCAAAAATAAGGAAGGAAAGGTTTATTTAGCTCACAGTTTGTGGAGGTTCCAGTCCATACTCAGCTGGCTCCAAGGCAGGGTGGCACATGGCAGAGGGCAACCGTTCAGACGGTGGAAAACAGTAAAAGCAACAACAGCAAAAGGGAGGAGCGGCAGCTGGAAGAGCAAGCCTCTTTCCCTCCCTTACATTGTATGCAAATTACCCGCCCCAGGGCAAGTGTAGCACTCACATCCGTAATTCCAACATTGGACCAGGAATCGATCATAACTCTAGAAGCTCACCCCATGACTGCATGAGGCTTTGAGGGGACATTCAGACACAAGCCATAACAAGATCTTAAGATTAACTATTTAGGCTTTGGCAAATTTCTTCGTCTCTCAGGGCCTCTCTATTTTTGTTTGAAAAATAGATACAACATCTGCCACACAGGTTGTTGTGGAAAAGATTACAATGAGATTTAGATATTGTCTTAGACAGTGAAGAAGACAAGCAATTCCTGGCACTCGTACTTAAATTTTAACAAAAGGGACAAGATGACCCCAAAATATTGATGGGGAACTGTGTTCAACTGATAATGCTACTTCTAACTTTCTTCTGTTCTCCCTATTTCTTTTTGTTTGTTTGTTTGTTTGTTTTTTGTTTTTTTCCAGTACCAGGAGTCGAACTCACAACCTCGCACTTGCCAGGAAGGCATTGTGCCGCTGAGCTAAATCCCCAGCCCTGTTCTCCCTATTTCTAACCACATGGTCGACCACCTCCGCAGAGAAGGCGTTCCTAACAACCGCTTGTCTCACAAGTACTTACTGTGTGGCTGCAATATACCAGACTGTTCTAGATTTTCAGATGCAAAGATGGATAAGAGAAATAAAAACTTCTGCATTTGTTGAACCTGGGCAGGGCACGATGAACAGCAGACACGGTAAATAAGCAAGTTACAGAGCAGGAAGGTGTGCACAGCCCCGAAGGGCAAGGCGAGCAGGGAAGCAGGCTGGATGCAGGAGGCAGGGTGCTATGTGCAGGAGGCTGGTGGGTGAGCTCAGCCAAGAAGGATCCCCAGGGCTGCCCTGAGGAGGGAGCATTTCACAGAGGGCTCCGGGAGTATCCTGGAGGCCAGGAAGGTGGGAGAGGTATTAGAAAGTGTATGGGCCTCAGAGAGGGCTTGGGGCCAGGACAGCTGGGACCTTTTGGTTTTGAACCCAGGGAGCTGGAAGCCAAGCAAGGGTCTGAGCCTGGAGGCAGCGGCCCAGGTTTGGATAAACTTGCCCCTCTGCTGAGCATGAGGAGACTGCAAGCACCGTGGGCAGTGGAAGTGGGGGCTCCACCAGGATGCGAGAAGCGCTGGAACACAGGACCCTAAAGGAGATGCCTGAAGGTCTGCTGGGTGGATGTGGGTGGGAGAGACAGATTCTTCTAGGATGAATCCAAGGTTTGAGGTTTGCCTGAGCGACTAGAAGAAAAAGCTGTCCCTGCAAGTGGACTAGGAGATGAGGAAGGAAATGAGTATATTTAAAAATAAAACAGATGTATATAGAGAGAAGTGTTTGATGTTCAAGGCTCCAGGGAGGAGTGGCCGCGTGAGGTGTGGGGGAGCGCGGCCTGGTGAATAATGGAGGAGGCTGTGCTTTGATGATGAGACGCAGCAGGGAGCGGAGCTGGGGAAATAACGCTGCCCACCGGCTACTCCAGGTCGCCCAGGGAATGCACATCCCTCCCCTCCACGCCGCCCCAGGGGGCCTTCCTCTCATCAGCAGGAGTAAGCTGTGACTGTTCTGGAGGCCCGAGCCTCTCCAATACAGACAACACCCAACCCAGAACTCCCACTTCCCTGCCAGATGGCCCTCGACCTGTGCCTTCACACCTCTGGAGACAGAGAGCAGCGTGGAGACAAGAGGAGGCGGAGGCCTCCCACAGGAGAAGCAGAGTGGAAATCAGCCTCATTTACTGCTCATGTGCCCGCCTTCCGCCCCAGCTCTGGACCCAGGCCTTGAGGGGCTCTGGGCACAGGTAACGGCCTCCTGGCCTGGCTAAGAGGCCCAGTACAGCCTGGTCCAGGGAGGGCCTGGCAGGAGCCCTGGGCTTTGGGGATAAAGTCTGGCCCAATCTTTTGCTTTATCATTAACTTATAGCTTAACCTGCACTCTCCAAATTCATCACCCACCACCATCTGTTGTCTACTCACCTGTCTATCCACATAGCCAAGACCCACGTCACTGTCCGTCTGTTCCCACCACCCGCTCCTACCCCAGAACAGCCCGGATACTGGTTCTGCCACTTCCTAGTCTTCTTGCTCTCCGTGCACCCCCGCTCCTCCCTCTGTGAGATGAGGTGTCCATCCCTATCTACCCAGGACTGGTTATGAGGAACACCAGGACATGCTGTGCAGCAGCCAGCCCACATCCAGGTGTGACGTTTCCCTTCCCTCTCTTCTCCCTGGCAGGAGAGCTGGCTTCCTCTGGAGGCCCCAGCCCCTCCCTGCCCCTCACTAACCCTGCCCCCTGCGGGGGGGCGGTAAGAGTGCTCCATCTCTTTCTGGCAGGCAAAGAGCAGTCTAGCTATAACACACTGTACCAGTGGAAGCATTGTTTTAATTGTTACGGCTTTTGTTTATTTAGTCCTTAGGACAGCTGGGAGAGGCTACTGCACTAATTTCAGAGAGCAGGAAACAAGCATCAGCTCTAGCAGCCAGTGTCAGCCTGTGCTTCCTGCAGGGAATCACTTCCACGCATCTCTGGAGACACCTCGGCCTAGGGCGCCCATGCAGCTCCGTAGTGGCTTTGCTCTGGCCAGGCTGAGTGCCGTGCATGGTGCAGCAGTACCACGGAGCAGCCGCCACCTCCACTCCCCCTTGCCAGCTGCCCCATGCTGCCTGCACTTCGGAACTCACTCATCCTGAGGTGGGCCATGAAAAGCAATTTACTGAGTGTCAAGTGACCACAGGAGACAGGAGGAAGGTGTCACTTTGCACTGCCTGGGGCATCTGGTTGAGACCTCCAGCTGTTGACTGCAGAGCTGGGCGACCTGCCGCAGCCGTTGATTAAAGCTGGAAGGAATGGTGCCCAAGGCTGGGCCAAGGTGAGACTGAGAGACCCTGAGCGCCTCTGTGGACTCTGAAGGGGCCAGAGCCTCTCTGGCTGCCTGGCTGCCAACCACCTCACCCAGGCACCTGGGCCGCTAAGGCCAATCCCAGAGCCAGCCATGCATCACACACAGGCCATATATCAACTGCCCTGTGTGCTAGACTCTTGTCTGGTTCCCACCGCAGGGTCACAGGTAGGGGCCTGTCTTAGTTACTTTTCTTGTTGCTGATACGAAATACCCGACACCCACAAGTTAAGGGAGGAAAAGTTTACTTGGCTCACAGTTTGTAGAGGTTTCAGTCCATAATCAGCTGTCTCCAAGGCGGGGTGGCGGAGGGGCATCACAGAGGAGAAACAGTCCATGGTAGGCAGAAGGTAGCAAAGCAAGCAAGATCCTTAGCAGTTTCTTTCTGCCCCTTTTATATTTTTATCTAAGCTACCAGGATTAGGGCAGATGCCAAACCAATCAGTGGACTGATTTAGCAATCACACACCATTAATCCCAGCATCACACACTCTAGATCAAGCCACCTCTGAAAAAGCCCCACCTGTGACCGCATGAAGCTTTAGGGGAACATCTAGATGCAAGTCACAACAGGACCTGTTACTGTGTGAGGACCTGGCATCTTCTGCATTATTTCTTTTCCCTAATCCTCTTGGCAATTTATGAGGTCTGCCAAAAAGCCACCTGCCACAATGCCTCCTAGATTTCTTCAGCTGAGGATCAGCCCTCCTCCTCACCCATGTGCAGCAGTCCACCTTTCAAAGATGCAGGGAGCCAGGCTGGAGCCACGCATGGTGAACTCTGACCCCGCCCCTCTATAGTCAGGTCCCTCTGTGCCTATCAGCAAGGGACAGGGAGTGGACTTCCTTGCCTCTGAGCCTCTCTCCCCATTCTCCTATCAGGGACTGGATTTGAGGTTGTTCCAATTGCCTGGGGCAGCTGCCTAGAACAGCTCTCTATATCTATGGCTAACTCAACTTCAGATTCAATCAACTGGGGATGAACACTACTCAGACAAAAAAATTGTGTCTGTACTGAACATAAACATACTTTTTTGCTATTATTTCCTAAACAATACAGTGTAACAGTTTACCTAGCATTTACACTGTTATCAGGTAGCATGAGTAATCTAGAGAGGGTTTAAGGTACACAGGATGGTGTAACCTTATGTGCAAATAGTGCATCATTTTTTGGAGGAGACTTGTGCGCCCGTGGATATGGGTATCAGTGGGGGGCCCAGCCTCCACAGCCCATAGGAACCAAGGGAGGATGGGACTGGCAGACAGTGACTCCAAAGTGCATGGGGGAAGATGCCTGCTTGATTAGTGATGTCTGCCATGGTCATGAAAGGGGAGGAGTGACGCCCCCTGCACTAGGTATTTGCTGTCCCTCAAAGAGCCCTCTAAGACCCTCCAAGGCCCTCTAAGCTAGCTTTGTCATGCCTCATCTGTTCTGTAAGGTGATGATTGGTATTTTCCTATTTGTGAACTTGGCGGTTCCACAGGACATTTGAAGTCTTCCATGGCACAGTTTGGGCTGGAATCGTTTGAGGGCTGACATCTGACTTAGCTCTGAGTCCTTGGCAGCCAGTGCAGACTCTAGAGCAGAGCAGACTTCGGTGAGTCTTTCATGAGCGAGTGGCTAGAGGGTGGACACTCAGGCAAATGAGCGAGCGATGCCTTTCAGCCTCACAGGGTGTTAGTGAAGATGAACTCCACACCATTAAAGGTCATGGGAATGGGGAAGAGCAATGAAATGTGACAGATAAGATGTCCTGAGTGTTCAGGGCGGTGAGCAGGAGGAGGAAGGGCCGGAGGCTGGGATGTGGAAGGAGTGTGCCTGGTTGCACCTATCTGGGAGATAAGCGGGCCTGGGCTCCCAAGGGGGCCAGCCAGGGGCAGAGACTCCTCCATCAGAGGGCACTGGGGGCAGGGGTGGGGGGGGTTGGCACCAGTGGCTTTGGTTTTTGTTTAGCAAAATGTGACTGCCCTTGTTACTTTCTCTGATGAACTTTGCAGTGCATTGTCCTGCTAAAAACTTTGACACAGAACAGCAAAAGCACACGGAGAAAACGAATCACTCTGACCCTGCCGGTGTGAGGTGAGCACTTCTATAATTGAAACAAACCCTCTCCCGACATCTGTCCATGCACCCCGTGTGCACACACATACACGTGAGACCCCAGCGCAGAGCTGCAAGTGCGAGACACCACCTGCGTGCCTTGCCGGAACCTGATTGATTTTGTCCCTCGGCAGCATGTTAAATTGTATTTATCTGTATCATCATTTTGAAGGTGAAGGAATTTCAACTTAGAGATGTGAGGCCTTTTGTCCACATCCAAATCCTCCATCCTTCTTCCCTGCTTCCTTTCATAAAGGACTGAGTTCACTGGAAGCACAAAAACAAAGAAGTAGAAGTCTTGCCATAGAAGATGTAGACAGCGGCTCTTGAATATGGGTTTTATCTGACTCCACACCCGGAAGCAGCCCACATGAACTGCGCAGCGCGCTCTTGCTGCCGTGCGCAGCCCTGAGCTGCTCTCTTCCTCCGAGGAGCCCGAAGTCGTAATTGAAAGTGCAGCAGTGCATCCCCGTGACTTGGGGCTTGGCAGATGGGAAGCAAGCAAAGGCTGGAAATGTGCTTTGCAGCAGGGCTCAATCTTTTGTGCCACTGCCATTATGGGTGGAAGAACAGGTCCCTTATGGCCCAACACTCACAGGATGAGGAAGGGAACTCGCAGTCCTTCCAGCCAAACCACAGTCTCATGAGAAATAGATGTTTCTTATTCTGCACTGCTGGGGATTTCAGATGGTTCTGCAACCGCAGTTGACTGATACACCAGGCACACACTGCTGAGTGGGTCTCAGGTCCGTTGTTTAAAAAATACAGACAAGGGCCGGGGATATAGCTCAGTGGCACAGCACCTGCTTGGCAAGTGCAAGGTCGTGAGTTCGATTTCCAGTACCAAAATAAAAAATAAAAAATACAGACGGTAACCCCTGTAGGAGTCTGAAGGGTGACAAGCTGCAATACTGGTGGTGACTGTACAGCTAGGGTTAATTTGTTATCAGTCAGTGTAATTAGTTATTAATTTGTAACCTTCAAGTGATGTGATGTTTTCCAAATGACATAATGACTGACATAATTCTTTTGCTAGAATAGGACAGAAAGTTATAATACTTTGCAACTCAGAAGGGCAGATACTGCTTTGTGGGAGTGTTTTATCAGAGCTTGCGTATAAGACAAGTTTCTACAAGTCATATTAAAAAATAAATGCAAGGTCTCACCTGTGGGCTCACAACGTTCCTTTCCCTGTCTCTGGCCTTCACGAGGAGGCAGAAACAAGGCTAGGCACAGGCAGGGGACATGGAGGGCAGGTATTACTACACCATTTTTCAACAAACACTTATTGAGCTCTTTCCCAGTGCAGCAGCATTGTGCATGGTACACAACACTTAGTAATGAGCAGCCTTTATTAATATCATTATTATTCTCTCCAATGTTTTTCTAGTTTTCACTTCATTTATCCGTTCATTTGCTTATTCACCAAACATGTATTGATCACAAAGCGATGGAGACAAAAGGGCCTCCCAGGTGTGGCCTCGTGTCCACCTGGAGGACGGATTTTTTGTGCTGACTGATTTACATATGTCCTGATATGGGGTTAAGAGCTCAAAATTTGGAAACGGACAGCCTGAGTCTGAATCCCCGCTTCATTACTTACTATCTGTGTAACCTTGCACAAGTTCCTCACTCTGTCTGTCCCATAACACAGGGACACCAGCAATGCTCAGGAGATCAAGAAGGCAGAGCGCTCAGGGAGCACACAGTGAGGGCCGTGAGCTCATGTTGCTGCTTTCAAAGTTCAAGTGCATCACCTGGAAGGGACCCAGGAGACTCTTGTAGCCAGGGTGCTGAGCGCTCATGGAGGGCTGCACTGAGAAGGCCTCTGAGCCAGGAAATAAAACCTCAAGTACTTAGAGCTGGGGGCACGGGCCATGCCAGGGAGCACGGGTGCACGGTCACCCACTTGCTATCCCTGACCCAGCCTGAAACGGTTTTACAGATAGAGACCCGAGCCCAGAGACAGCCAGCTCGGAGTAGGCCCTGGCTGGGAATTCTGACTTGCTCCAGCTGATTTTCCTTCCCCCCCGGGGGCCTGGGGGAGCCAGAAAACATTTTCCAGGGAGCCACAGGAGCCTCTTCCCTGCGCTTGTGCCTCTGGGTTCAGTAGCTCGCACCAGGCTTAATTGGGCTTGGGAACATTTCAGGCGAAGTGTGGCCTGCAGAGAGCAGCGCTTGAATGGCACTTTTTGGAATGATGAATGTGCTTGTTTGGGTTTGAATGAGACGGAATCAGCAGATACAGTATTGCGCTGGAAACTGAAGGGTGGAGAGCTCTCCTTTTTCCCTTGAAAAAGCATGATTTTTTATATTGCAATTAAACAGCCCTTTGGGCTGAATTTGCTTCTCTACTGCTGACATTGAAAAATGCCAAACAAAGATAGCGGCTCCACTCTCCTTGAGACACGCCTCCAGGGACAGGGAAGCAGCCGCTGTCTCTCAGGGAAATGGCGAGAGATGCCACTGCTCTGGGAGCAGGGGCTTCGGACACCAGCGTGGGCAGCGGGGCTGCCCAGCCTGGATGGACATGACCTCTGGGTATCTGGAGGGCTCCCGCCCAGCTGTCCCCATTGGGGACCACGGCCCTGCCACAGGCTACCCATTCCTCCCTGGAGGCCAGGAAAGGCAGTTCCCATTCGCTAAGGGCCCGAAGTCCGTGTGCCTTTGATTCCCACATGAGGGCGTAGGGCTTTGAGGGCGGACCTGGCACAGAGCTCCGGTGAGGACTGAATCCTGTGGCATCTTCGAGGTTTGCTTGCGTCCAAAAGCTCTCCCTTCTTCAGGAGAATCTCCAGGTAGCTCAGATACAAAGCCACACCTCCCTCTCAGGAAGCTGAGGCAGGGATTTGATCTCCTCTCCTCTCCCTGAAAGTGGGGACATGAGATCAGCTCAGGACTAGACTGGGGCTTTGACTCCTGAAGGAGGGGCACAGGGCGGAAAGGATCATCAGAGACCATGGCAAGAAGCAAACTGGTAGCGTGGCTGAGAGCGTGGGCCCTGGAACCGGGCAGCCGGGAGGCCTGGGCCCCCTCCTTATTGGCTGTGGATCTCAGGCAGCCTACTGTGCCTCTCTGCCTCAGTTTCCACATCTGCAAATGGAGCGAATACAGGAAAGCACTGAGCATATGCAGGACCCTGTGAGCCCCAGGGAGGCCTTGTGCCCGCTGATATTTGTGTTGGTGACAACATCAAAATCCCCTGGGTGTCAGTGAGTCTGGGTGCCGGTGCCAGCAGGGGACCAGAAGCTGGCAGATTGGAAGGCACGGTGTGGCTGGTGCTCACTGGCTCAAACTGGGCTCTTTTCTAGGAGCCCCTGTTCTGCTCGTGTTGTGTAAGTCTGTTTTTGTTGCCTTTCACCAAGGATCTCGACCCATACTGGCCATAAATAATCCACAGTTGTTGGTTTTTTTTGTACCGGGAATCGACACAGAACGGTTTAGAAGAAGCCTCAGAGTTAATTTGTGTAGTCAAGGCAGCCTTGGATTAAGAACGCAATATCCGTTATCTGCCTTGATCCGCCACTCACCCCGGGGAACGGGCATCCTCTGCTCCCCACTTGCTCGATAAGGACTTGAGGATTCACAAATGGGATGAGAGACAAGAAGGCTGTCGGCACGCAGTGAAGATTTTCTCCACCCGTGAGTCACAGCACAACCAAATTCTGTCCAAACCGACCTCAGTTCAAATCTTGCCTCCATCTCTTTCTTTGGACAAACTGTCTCTTAACCTCTGGCCTTCATGGCCTCAGGGGTAGAGTGGAAGAATACCCGGAGAATTCCGGGTCAGAAAACCGTATGGAATTTCTGCTGCTGTCAGAGCTCACAGAAGGAAAGGGCTGGGCTGGGGGCCAGCACGTGCACAGAGGCAGAAACGGCCTGTGCTGGGCAGAGGGCCCTCCTGACGGCCTCGGGATGGAAACGGCCTTCTGGGCAGCTCATGACTTTGAGTGGGTCCAGGCTACTCAGTGGTCAGCTCAAAGAATGAGGTTTTCCTGGGGGCCTGGCCCATCCCAGCTCTCCTGGGATTCTTGGGGAAAGAAGGGTAGCCAGGCCTCTATCAGCTAAACAATCGTAGTGGCTAAAAGAAATGGTTCTGGGTGGTCCAACTGTCCAGGTTAGAGTCCCAGCAACACCTCCCAATTGCTGTGTGACCTTGAGCAAGTTGATTCACCTCCCAGCCACAATTTCCCAATCTGTTCCTTGAGCGGTTTTGTGAAGATTAAGCACTTAACACTGAGATTTAATAAGTGGTACATATTAGTGTTGTGCTGCCAGCTTACCTTATCTCTCTCCTCTTCGTGAGCTCCCTGCACTTCCTCCCTCCGACGTCCACTGGCACCAGACAGACCAACACCAGGCCTCGGCCTGCTCTGGGCTCAGGGGAGAGGGTTTCTTGGGGTTTACCAAGTCCCAGAGTGAACAACATCATCTCTGGGGCCCACAACAGTCCCTGGCGCACAGACAGAGGGCTCCCCAAGTGGGAGCTCTGGCTATTATTTTGGGCACAGAGCCTCATTCAGAAAGTAGATGAGTTTAATTACAGGAAAATGTTGAATACTGTGAGCTCCTTATTCCTATCACTGTGACTTCCAGACACCTGCTCCATTCAGGGGAAAAAAATAAGTTTAAATTGAAAAACGCTTCTTCTGCAGTCCTTAATCACCACCTCATTGAAGTTTGTGTACAAAATGTCACCTGTGAAGAAGCCATCAGAGTGGTACAAAAGTGTGAGGGAGGATCCAGGGCCCTACCTCCTCTGACCCGGCCAGGGACGGTCCAGACCCAAGGACAGGGTCAATGACACTCGGCCACAGGCTTGACAGAAAATGTCACATCTCTACGTGACACCTACAGAAAGTTTAAAGTCACATGAACATCCTTAGGCTAAAATGTTAAGGGAGGAATGTGACATAAAATTGTGTGGTCAAATGATGAGAGGGCAGGGCACCCAGGGAGAGAGGGGGGGCCCAGAAAGACAATGCTGGTCCGGCAAAGGGAGGAGGGTTGAATGGATCAGGCAAGAGTTAGGAGACAGGCAGGCTGGGGACACACTGCCCAAAGGAGCAGGTTGTATGGGCTGGATTCACACAAGTTAGGAGCTCCTGTTCCCATTCACCCTGGACACGACATCCTTAAGAAAATTTTATCTGATGGAATCCAAAAAGTTATCAAAAGGATAATAATCCTTTTGACCAAATGGAGTTTATCCCAGGAATATAACTTTGGCTTAATATTGAAAAGCCAATCATAGCTGGGCATAGTGGCACACATCTGTGATCCCAGCCCTCGGAGAGGCTGAGGCAGGAAAATTGAAGTTTGAGCAGGCAGTTCAATAAGAGACTTAGCAAGATCCTGTTTCAAAATAAAAAATCATAAAAAGGTCTAGAAATGTAGCATAGAACAAAGGCCCTGGATTCAATCCCCATAACCACAATAAAATAAAATGAAATAAAAGCCAATTAATGAGATTTACTGTATTAACAAACTAAAAAAAGAAAAACATATAATTATGTTTGTAACTTCTTTAACATCCACATTCGATTCATGATAAAAATTGCTCCCAGCAAACTAAAATAAAAGGGAATTTTCTCAGCCTAATAAAATGTATGTACAAAGCCTCAGCTACTTGATAGTGAAATATTGAGCATTTTCCTTCAACGATCAGGAATGAGACAAAGAGGCCCGTGTATTGCTTCTATTCAATATTGTACTCAAGGTTCTGACCAGTGTAGTAAGGCAGGAAAAATCTGCTTATAGATTAGAGAGGAAGAAGTAAAACTTCTTTATCCCTAAATGACATAATCATCTATGTGGAAAATTTTACATTTCTTACAAGAAACGACTAGTAATAGTAAAGGATTTTAACAGGGGTACAAAGTCAGCACACAAGCAAGTTGTATTTCTGTACACTAGAAGTGTAATAATTATACCATGGACCTTTGGCTTGTGAACTCAATTCATTCCCGAGGGCTGCATGTAACTCAGGTTGTCAGTTGAAGGCTCAGGCTCCTCTGCACAGCCTTCAAAGTCTCTCTCCTATGTACAGGCAGACCTCAGTGTCCTTTGAGAGACATTGGCCCGGGATCTCTCAACCCAATACAGGAAAGGATGTTGTAATGTTCCTTCAGAACTCTTTAAGGGTTAAATTTGTATCTGAGACTACCTGGAAGCTCAAGCAGCCAGCATTTGGGTCATAACTCAAGACCTTGGTTGTAAGGTAAAACTAAAATTCCGGTCATAACCTAAATTGTTCATACGTCAGGCCAGTCATAACTCGAGGGTTCACTGTATGTGCATACTAGAAATAAACCATTAGAAATTTGTAGTTTGAAAGTAATCACAAGGTGGGCATGATGGTGTACACCTATAATCCTAGCACTTGGAAAGGCTGAGGCAGGAGGATCACAAGGCTGAGCCTAGCCTGGGCAATTTAGTGACTCAGCAAGATTCTATCTGGGGAAAAAAAAAAAAATTTAAAAAGGGCCAAGGATAAAGTTCAGTGTGAAGGCCCTGAGTTCAATTACAAATGTGAAATATTTAAGGATAAATTTGTCAAAAGGGCTGGGCAGGGTGGTACACAGCTGTAATTGGAGGCTAAGGCAGGAAGATCACTGTGAGTTGGAAGCCAGCCTGCACTACATGGTGAAACTTTGTCTCAAGAAAAATTGTCAAGAGGTATTCAAGACCCAAACAACAAAAATTACAAAATATTGCTCAGGGAAATTGGGAGGTAACTGATGGAGAAGCACCTCGTGTTCATGGAACAGACGGCCATATTGTTAGATGTCAGCTCTCCTCAAACTGATCTAAGGACTCATGCAATCCCAGTCAAACCCAGCAGGCTTTTTGTAGGAGAAACTGGCAAGTCGACGCCAAAATGTACATGTAAATGTGAAAGGGGCTCAGTGGACAAAATAACTTTACAAAAGAATGACCTCAGGAGATACATACTGCTTGGTTTAAAAACTTTATATAAGGCAAAAGTAAACAAGAACATGTGTTACTGAAATAAAAACAGACAAATGAAACAGAACAGGGTCCTGTAAGGTCCACACATACCAGGTCCACTGAGCTCTGACAAAGGTGCAAGGACTCTCGTTTCCACAGAGGGTGCTGTATTGACTGTATGAGCAGAAGGCTGAACAGCAAACCTCCACCTTTTTCTTGTACCAGGTACAAAAATTAATTTCAAAAGATTCGCATCTCCAAATATAACAGCTAAAACTCTAGAACGTCTAGAAGAAAACATGGGAGACAGCCTTAATGAACTTTGGGTGACAAAGACTTCCTAATTACAACACAAACATTTCAAAGTATAAAAGAAAAACTCAATCAATTGGACTTTATTGCAGTTATAAAGGTTAGTCTTCAAAATAATTTGATAAGAGAGAAAATGAAAAAAATCAAGGCACAGATCAGCAGGAAATATTTGCAAAGCAAATTACTAACACAGTGATGGTCAGTGACAACTTTGTGGAAATACTAACAGCCCCTGAATTACACATTTTAAGAAGGTCAAATTTAAGGTATGTGAATTATGTCTCAGTAAAGCTTTAATCACAAGCAACGCATATTCAACAAAAGACTTGTATCTAGACTGTAGAAAGGACTCTTGCAGCTCAATAAGATGATAAAGTAAAATTTTTATTTGTTTGTTTTTTGAGAAGGGGTCTCACTGTGTAGTTCAGGTTGGCCTTGAACTCACTATGTAGGCCAGGCTGGCCTCTAACTCATGGCAATCCTCCTGCCTCAGCCTCCAAAGTGCTGGGATTACAGGTGTGTGCCACCATGCCCAATTTTTACAACTGAACATAAGATTCAGGCATATATTTCCTTTTCCAAAGGAGACATATGATTGGCAAATGAGCACCTGAGAGGATGCTCAAGACCCCTGCTCACTAGAGACATGCAAATTAAGGCTATGAGGGACACCGCTACCCACCTCTGAGCTGGCCCGAATTTGTGCTCCCTTGTGCCATCCCCAGGCAGCACGGAGTGGCTCCCCAGCTCCCAGGGTTTGAAGGAGGCTCTCTGCCCCTCTCCACCTGCACTCCCATTCTGGCACCCCAGGTAGCAAGCTCAGGCGGTCATAACCACTTCTGGGCCAGGCAGTGCCTGGAGCCAGACCAGGCTAGAGGTGAGAGAACAACCAAGGCAGTGCCTTTGGTGAGTGGCGGCAGCGGGCTCTGGGTGCAGGAACAGGGCATCAGGAAGAGGCTGGTTTCCACCTGAGCTGCTGTACTAGACTATTTCTGATTAGGTAATTTATAAACAGCACACGTTTATTGCTCCATAATTCTGGAGACCGGGAAGTCCAAGATCAAGGGAGCAGTGGATCTGGTCTCTCCAGTGTGGGCCTCTTCTCTGCGGAGGCGGTTTTTTTTTTCCTGCACCCACACATGGCAAGAGCGCCCTCTCCAGCCTGTCTTATCCTTAACCACGACCGTGAGGGTGGTGCCTTCATGACTCACTTACTTCCCCAAAGCACCGCTTCCTAACACCTCATGGGGAATCAGCTTCCTGCACTCGAGTCTCAGGGAGACACCAGCATTCAGCGCACAGCAGGGGCCTAGGGAGGGTGGCAGGGGATGAGCAGGAAGCACCAGGACAGGGCGCAGGGGCACAGGTGTGAGGAGGAGTGAAGCCGGAAGGTCTGGGAAGAACTCAGCGGGCAGCACTAAAGGGACTAGAGGGCGATGAAGAGAGAGGAGAAAGGGCCAGCCGGGTGGGGCGGGGCATGGCACTCACCGGGCAGCCAGTGTGTGAAGAGACACCAGCTCGCGCTTTGCAGATGTGTGGTTTGGTGGTTCGGTGCCCCAGACCTCACCCAGTGGCCACAGTTGGGTGTCTGAGGGCCAGAGAACGCAGAGCTGAGCGGGCAGCCGGGCAGTCGGCAGCGGAGGGGGAGTCTGGGAGCCTTGAGGGTGGAGACACTGCCAGGAGCAGGGCAAAGGGAACGGGGCGGGGCGGGCACGGGGTGGGGGGGCACGTCCTCTGAGGCAGGCCAGGCTCTGGGAAAGGCAAATGAGATCGAGCGGCTGTTCCCCTGCCAGCTCCTTCCTGGCTGGGCCTTGAGACGGCATAAGGAAGAACGGGGAGAGGGGGAGGACTCTGGCCCCGAAACTGGAGGAAACAGGCCTCACAGAGGTGCCAGACACAAGGGCCCCTTCCGAGCAGGCGCCAACCTGGTCTCCTAATGTCCCAGTCTGATTTTTATTTTTAAAGAATTTAGGCCAAATTCATCGCCGCCGTCCACCAACCTTCTGCTCTCTCGCTTTTCCCTCACCCGTGCACCCAGCGAACAGTTTCTGAGCTCCCTGCTCTGGCCGTCAGCTGGCACGGGGCGCGCTGGGCAAGCAGCCAGACGCAGTCCCTGCTCTGCAGGTCCTGCAGGCCCACGGCAGGCAGGGTGAAGAGGGGACTGGCGATGACTGGCAGGGCCCTCTGGCACCACCATCTCCCACCCCTTTCCTGCTCTGTTCCCAGCCTCAGGGTCTGGTCCCCGTGCCCTCCGACCCTCTCCCTGCCAGGCTACCCGCTCTTAGGCTCCAGACCCTCTCTACCACCAACGGCCACGCTGCTTGCTCAGGCCTCTGACCCTCAGACACACAGCAGCTTGCAGACAAGAGCCGCACCGAACTGCACACCGGCAAAGCGGAAGCTGGTGTCTCCACAGGGCCACGCCTCCTGCACCAGACAGACCCTGCTGCTGCCACCCGCCACTCTCCCTCAGCTCACCCAGGCTCCAGACAGTCTCACCTCAAAGGGGTTAGGAGCTCCTGGGTATGGCAGGTGGGTATCTGGGGTGGTGGGAGGAATAGCCCCAAGCCTCGTCCCCTGGCCTCTTTCCTCTCTCCTCCAGCAAATCCAACTACTCAGAGTCCTCCTGAGGCCACCTGCAAAATTGTTTTCAGATCTGTTCACTTTCCATTCTCCCTAAGTATCTGCACAAGTTCAAGCCCTCACGTCTGAGTGGTTCACCCTCCCCACCTACAGCCCTTTGGCTGTAAATGTCCCTAATGTGATGTATAACAGACAGGAGACTCTTAGTTGCAGGTAACATAACTGTAACTCAAACTAGCTTAAGGAAAAGACTGAATTTATGGGTTCATATAACTAAAAGGTTCAGTCTCATCTCAGGTGTGGCTGGGTCCAGAAGCTCAAGCAATGTTGAGAGGAGCTTGTCTCTCTGAGTCAATGGTGTATTTGTTTGTTTGCTTCCTTAGCATAACTCTTGGGCACCCTGTCTCCATGAGCAGCCTCAGTTTTCCCACGTCAAGACCAGCAGGAAGAGAGACATACCTATGCATCTCATCAAACTCCAGGAAGTAGTTTCATGGGCAGGACTGGGTTGTACACCTGTCCCTCCACTAGTCACTGGGATGCAGGTGAGTTCGGTTGCCCAGTGGGGCTCGCCAGGGCCCCTGCGCTGTCTCCACCTATGCCACAGGCACCGCAAGCAGGAGAGGAAGATTCCTCCTGCAGGAAACCCAGGTCTCCGTCAGGGAGGGCGGGATGGCCATGGGATTGGTGTCAGAAGAAACAGCTGGGCCTGCCTGAGATGGGAAAGCACTGGCAGAGAACAGGAAGCTCTGTAAAGGTCGACTGAGCAAAAGCAGCTGTAATTACAGTCATTTACACTACACAGTCTCTATCTCTGCCCAATTATCACGCCGCGCACTTGCTGCCACACTCAGTCACCATCGCACGTGTCTTCAGGTAGGTGTGGGGATAACTGCTCTGCGTGTAGGATCTAATGACACGTCTGCACGGTGTGCTGTCCTGACTGAGGCTCCTGCTAATCCCTGAAATAACATGGGGGGACCTCCCTCCCGGGGCAGTTCTGAGCTCACCTTGAGCTGACATCAGGATGAACCTGACTCCCAGCCTTGGATCAAAGCCAAGCCTGCCAGGCTGCGGGGTGCAGGTGGGTGGGAGTCAGACCCCCATGGGGCTGTCACGGGGCAGCCCAGGGTTCTGACTCCCCTCCTGCCACCCAGATGCCCTGCGTAAGGGGCCTAATGAGGGGAAGGGCTGAGCTGGCTCAACCCCGAGGAGGCCCCTGAGTACCCCTTCAAACCAACATCTCTCTTCCTCCAACTCCAAGATTGTCCCCCTGCTTGATAAATGCACCAACCAGCCTGTTATCTTCGATAAAGTTTCTCCTGATGGGGGCTCTTCAAGGACCTCGCCAAAGCCCCTGGTCACGGGTGTGGGGTGCAGAAGCTGTCCAAATCCTGTTTACTGACTGGTCTTAGGGAAGAAGCACACCGACACTCCTCTGAAAGCAAAACCGACCTAACTCCCGCGGCCTATCGGGGAAAGTCGTCTGTCCTGGAGTGCCCCCTGCTGGCCACAGCCTCAAACGGCGTCCCCGCGCTCGAGTCGCTCAGAGGGCAGTCAGTGGCTTGGCTCCTCAGCCCTGTGCATTTCTAGGGCTACCAGGCAGTCATCCTGGGCTTGGGCAGATGGCAGACAGGGCAGAGGTTAGACACACCCATCTCTGTCCACAGGAACGTGTCGGTGCAGCTTTCCTCCCTCTCCTGCAGACGGGGTGGAAAGAACATGCCCAGCACGAAATGACTGGGCCGTCCAGGCACATCTCCTCGCTTTGCTGAGACTCGGCCAGGCTGTGAGGTGGAGTTCAAATGCCTGCCACCTTCACGCGCTGCCCGAGTCGGATCACACAGATGTGCACACTTTACCGGGGGCCCAAGGCAGCACTCACGTGTCTAACGTGCCCATGGGGGCGATGGCGCAGGTCCGCCCCCACAGCCTGTCTCAGGACCTGGGCTCCGCCTGGCAGAGCCTGTTCAGATGTGTGGGGCTCTGATGTAGTTTTTCCATAAAACCACTCATATTCTGTATTGAAGCCGTTTCCATACTCCGAGATTAGTTCATTTCCAGCACAGGGCACCAGTCCCCCCCAACACACACACACGTTTGTCGACACGGTGGTGAGAGTGAGGGCTTGTCTGTTTTAAGGGCAAAATAGAAAGGTGGTGACAGTACATACCAGAGATACCAGAAAATCAAAACAAGAACCAGACACTAGCATGTGAACTCCTGGGCCCCACTGGGGATTTTTCTAAAATGAAACCCAACGACACCGTTCCCCGGGAGTCCCTCCAGCGTCTCAGGAGAGTCCAGTGTCAAAGAGGCTCATGAGCCTTCAAGACCCAAAATGTTGTCCCATACTTATTCTCCAGGAAGAGCAAAATTCTTGCACCCTCTGCAATCCCAAGCCACCTCCGGTCTGCCCTGAGGGTGAATCCCCCAAGCCCTCCCGGCCAACACTTCCTCGCCCCTGTGCCAGCATAGCCCTGTGTCACCTCTTGCAGCCACAGCAGGTGGCTCCTCAGGGTTCTGCCTCACACTCCAGGACTACAGCAGCTCTGCCGCCCACACCGCCCCCCAGAGACCCCTGGGAAAGGTCTCTTTCTACCACTGTAGTTCTGCCCTTTTCAGAATATTGTAGAAATGGAATCACACAACATGTAGCCTTCTGCAATTGGCTTTTTGTTTTTGTTTTTGCTTTTTCCTGCAGTATTGGAGATTGAACCTGGGGCTTTCATACTGAGCTACATCCCCAGTCCCTTAAATATCTCTTATTTGGAGACAGGGTCTCACTGTCACTAAATTGCCCAGATTGGGCTGCAACTTGTAATCCTCCTGCCTCAGCCTCCCAGAGTGCCTTCATTGTTCAATCTATCTTTTTTTAAAAAAATCACTTTAAAACATTAGGTCAGATCACTGCTCAGCCCTGCATATAGGCGTGGTAATCATTTAAGGAGCGGCTGTCTAAATATGGGTAAGGTGAGCTTTATCAGCCCTAAGCTGGCGTCACTTGTCTCATCCCCATTCAAGATTGAGGACACCACAGTAAGGGATTTATGGGGACGCTCAACTACCAACTTTTACTCCCTGGAATGGGCATCCAGAAATCTCCCATCATTGCCCCAAACCTACAGTCTGCCTGGATTCCAGCAGAGCCTCCCTGAAACTGAGACTGCCTCCTAAGCAGGAGCAATCATCTCATGGAGACCAGCTTAACTCCTCAAGCAATAAGGACTTCCCTGGAATGCCTTGCAAAACCAGAACTTAGATAATGATCACCCTGACCCTACCCCACCTCAACAGTTCCATAAAAACTGGCCTCATTCTTTTGTTGGGGGCCAGTCTGGTCTCCATCATAGCTGTGCGCCTGTCAATTCCTCAAGAGGAAGTCCCTGCCCCATTTTCTCTTACCCTCTAACTCTGCCTAATGAATTAGCCTATGTCTCTCACTGACACACCTTGCAATTCTGCAACAAAGGTCTAGAACTTGCCTTGGCTGAGATAGGTCTTCATTTCCCCTTTAAAGGGGCTTCCTCAGATCCTGTGCAGTGACACCCTCAGACCCCAGGTAGGGCCTACCTCATTCTGCAGCCACCCACCTGTGGGCTACTGAGTGAGCTTCCGGCCTCTTTGCTGTCCATCTTGTGACTCACACCCGTTACAGTGCAGCCACTGAGGTCACTTCCTCACACACAGTCTCTACCTCAAGGTAGTAGGTCTCTGGGATGAAACCAGCCCCTTCAAGATCATTATGGTTTAGATATAAGATGTCATTCCAAAGCCTCAGAGTTTGGAGAGTGACTGGGTCATGGGGCACTATACTCATGAGTAAATCAGTCAATGGATGAGCTTAGAAGCGACCTGCTGTAAGGAGGTGGGGCCTGCTTGGAGATGGGTCTGTGGGAGCATGACCTGCTATGGTGCATCTCCCTCCCTGGCTCCTCCCTTTTCTCTCTGCTTCCAGGCCACCAGGCATGAGGTACTTTCTTCCACCACGCAGCTTCTGCCTTGGAGCCAGCCAGCTTTGGACTGAACCCACAAAACTGTTAGCCAAAATATACCTCTCTTCCTTTAAGTCAAGGACGTCAGGTATTTTGTCCCAGTGACAGGAAAGTGACTAATACAAAGATCAAAGGAACTCTTTTATGTATTCTAAAATTAAAAACTCAACTAACAAAACAGGTCCTGAGTGCTTTGCTCCCTTAATATCGTGTTTCCCTTTGTCCTGGACCAGCACACTGACTTCCTTTCTTTTTATCTGCATATCTAAATTTCCATTCAAATGTATTTTTATAATACTGTTTATTGTTATTTTCTGCCTTCAAAAACACACTCAGCACTTTTCAAAGGGCTGTAATTTGTTTGCTTTTGAGTGAAGGTTCCCTCCCCATGAGGATCCCGAAACAATTTCTGAGAAATTGATGTGGCTGGACTCACCGATAAGAGACCCTGCTACGTCAGTCACTGAGGACTGAGGTGAGACTGTGACTGAGCTCAGTGAATGCCTCGTTTTATCCCTGCATGCTAGACCTGAGAACAGCCCACTTGCGGGAACTATGTCCTTTCTCTGAGGGTCCTTAGCTGCTGGGTCGGCCCCAGCATGCAGGTCCAGCAGGCTGGGGCCAATTGTTTTGTCATCATTATCATCTACAGAAGCTCTGTGTGCTATGAGCACCCCAGAGGTGTTTCCTTAATTTCCTCTCACCTACAGCAGCCCCGTGTCTGAGAGTTCGTAGGCCCAAAGCAGGAATTCACACTGACCAGTTACCCTACTAGGAAGTTAAGACAGAGGCAGGCAAAGACCTGGGAGGGCTCTGGACTCCAGGGTCCTCTGTCACTGAGCGAAGCTCCCTGGGAATGAACGCAGGAGCAGTCATTGTGTCCCACTGCTGCTGCATAGCTGTCTACCTATGCCTTGACCCTTTGTACCAAATCCGTTACACTTAACTGTGTTCACACATTTCTTGAAGTGGAGCCTTCTTTCATCTTTCTTGGCATGCAGTGTGTGTTTTGACCTGTGCCTGTCCTCCAAGAATCCATCACCACCACCAAGAGAATGAACATGTCTGTCCTGCCCAAAAGCTGCCTCAGTCCCTGCTGGCACCCGCTCCTGCACACAACTGCAGCTTTCTGTCCCTGGGCTGCAGAGCTGTATGTGTACCTTGTCTTTTTTGGTTGCTTTCACCCCAAATGATCATTTTGAGATTTTTGCTTGGTGTGGTGTGTGTCTATGGTCCGTTTCTTAGACGCTTCCTCGAATGCCTGCAGTAAGCTATCTCGGTTCCTTTCTTATCATGGAAGCACAGTACCCAACTGAGGCGGAAGGAGGAAGCATTTTCTGTGGCTGAACTGTGCCCCAGCAAAAGGCATACTGAGGCCTGGCCTGGGGCCTGTGACATGGCCTTTTGGGGAAGGGAGGCCATCCAGGGTCTAGGTGAGCCTTACCAGCAGAAGGCGGTGTAGACCCAGGCACACCCACAAGGAGTGTCAGGGAAGCCTCAGGGTGTACACGGGGGAGAAGGCTTTCCAGAGAGAGAGGGAGATGGGGCAATGCCTATAGAAGCCAAGGAACCCAGCAGCCAGCAGAAGCCGGAGATGCCAAGAAAGAGTTTAAACCCACCCAGGCCGGAGTCTGAGGGTCTTCGGAGGGAGCAGGGCTGGCCAGCACTTCAGACTTTCACTCGGCACCAGAGTGTAGGAAAATCTGCCCAGGGGTGGGAACTGGCTAGGAAATCAATTCAGGAGCCCCAGCAGCAGCAGGCGCCTGCAGTCCCCTGTTCCAGGCTCTGGGCTCTGTCTCCCAACCCTCAGGTGTTGGAGTGCGACCTCAGGGTGTGACTGAAGGGAGCGTCTGTCAGGAGGTGACAGGGTTAAACAGAGGGCCCTGGGGGACTGGTGTCCCTGTGAGAAGAGGAGACCGCGGCACAGAGGGAAGGCCAGGTACAGGAGAAGACGCAGCAGCGAGCAGCAAGTCCTGGGAGAAAACAGCCCTGCCCACTCCTGCATCTGGGATCTGGCCTCCAGGGATGTGACGAAACATGTTTCAGATAAGCCACCTGGTCTGTGGTGCCTCGCTGGCCACCCTAGCAAACTAAATTCACCCCAACCCAGTGGTCACCAGCTGGGCTTGCAGGGAGGGCACCCGGGGCTCCCTGCCTGCCCATTAGCCACCCTCAGCACCCCTTGAACACCTCAGGATGTGGACCAAGTCAGCACACTGTGCCTGCCCGGCCCTCCCAGGGGTCCATGGTGACACTAGCCAGGGAGACCTCTGAGCCAGGCTGCCTCTCCTGAACCAGGCTCTCTGGCAGGGCCCTTCCTTGGTGACCTGGGAGACCCCATGCATGGCTTGCATGTGTATGGCCACAAGGGCATGTGCTGCTGCTCCATCAGGGGCGGGGGAATCTCAGGCATCTGCTGGGGCTGCAGTAGCCCCCCTTTCTCACTTCAGTTCTGCCCCTTCACCCTCTGCTTTCTGCTGGATCTGAGAGCTCGTCTTTCAGAGCTGCCTGCCCTTGAATGAAACCGTGTTCCTGAGAAGCACCGCAGAGACAAGCAGAGAAAGTCAGTCTTCTTGTGGTTTTATTTTGCTTTTTTTTTTTTTTTTAAACAGATACCGAAAGTATACCCCAGAGAGAGCAAGGGGCCTGCCACAGGTCACACAACCATTTGGAGGTCAGTTGAATCCAGAGATCAGGCTCCCGAGGCACGCAAACCTTCAGCATCTTCAGCACAAGTGCTGCCTGCCTTCTACCATCTAATTGGGTCACCCAAGCAGTTATGTCAGCATTTGGAATGGGCTGATGCGCATTTCCAAATTTTAAGTGTTCCGGTACCTTATTTATTATAACAAAATCTAGTTCATATCACTGTTAATGAAACTGTGATTTAACAGAGATGTTTTATTGCAAAAATAAATTTCAGGAATAACTGCTTAATCAGACACTTTGCAATTAAAAATAAAACTGCACAGTAAAGAGAAATGCGAGTGACAATAAACTAAGTTGTCCTCTCTCCCTCTGCCTTCCACCCACCCCTGCTGCACAGTACTGCCACTGGATTCAGTGGTGCTGGCATTAGTCTGTTTAATACTGCTCTGCTTTCCAAATAATTGGACGATTTCATATTTTCAAGCTCAGGACTGATTCCCTAACAGACAGTGGCCTGTCCTTTCAGCACTATTAAGAATCAGCTTCTTGAAGTTGGGCACAGTGGCATACATCTGTAAATCCCAGCCCTCTGGGAGGCTGAGGCAGGAGGATTACAAGATGAGCTCTCAGATCCAGCAGAGAGCAGAGGGTGAAGGGGCAGAACTGAAGTGGGAAAGGGGGGCGTGGCAGCCCCAGCGGATGCCTGCGATTCCCTTGCCCCTTAGGTCTCAGAATAAAAAGACTTAGAAAGGGCTGGGGATGTAGCTTAGTGCAAATGTCCTGGATTCAAAGTACTTAAAAATCAAAAACAAAAAACACCTGGGGCCAGGGATATAGCTCAGTGGCATAAGCATTTGCCTGGCAAGCCTGAGGTCATGAGTTCGATTCTCGGTACCAAAAAAACAAAACAAAACGAAAAAACGAAGTTTTTAAAAATCAACCACTTGAATGTATTTCTGCTTCATGAATCCCCAAATATCCATCTTGCGACTAAGGGCACTAATCCCACCAGGAGGGCCACAGCCTCACCACCTCATTTTATTCAATCACACCCAAAGGCCCCATCTCTAAACACCATCAGGCTGGGAACCAGGGCCTTTTTTGGGGGCAGGGTGTTTGTTTGAGACAAGGTCTCACTGTGTACTTTAGGCTGGTCTTGAACTCACTATGTAGCCCAGACCAGCCTCAAACTCACAGAGATCCTCCTGCCTCAGCCTCCTGAGTGCTGGGATTATAGGTATGTGCCACCACACCCAGCAGGGAACCAGAGCCTTAATAAAGGAATTTGGAATTATTTTATTGGGTCTGTAGCACCCATAAAATAAATTATGGCCGAGTATCTGGCTGGCTAACCTGCACAGAGCTCATGTACACGCTTGTACTTGGGGTCACATTAGTGGGAGCAGTTCTTCCTCTTGCATGTCTGCCATGAAACAAACAGTTCTCCTCCAAGCAAGGAGACCTTGGCTCTTTGATAATGTTCCCCTGATTATTGCTGTATTAATTCCTCACCCCTATAACCTTTCTGCAGCTAATGGATGAAAGAGCTCTTTAAAAAGCGGAGAAATCAGGCAAATGCTTCGGATCAGCAGTGTGGACAATGCACATTCTTCAGACCCTCTTCTGTGAGGTTTTCTATATGTCTCGACTCAGCTAATCTTTGCTTCTGTGGCATGCACATAATATCCCACACGACGAGCATATGGCACTGCTATGTGGCTTTTAAGAAAATCCCCAGCCAAATCCAGTATTTCCCATGTGGCACCTGATACACTGTGGGCGTGGGGTATTTATAGAGCAGTAATAATATTTGAAAACTCTGTAAAGTCTCTGTTTTCCCGCAAATTTCATCTAGGAGGCTGCATTTTGCAGACATCAGCTCTTGCCAGCCATTCACGATGATTGATGGGATTCAGAAAATGGCTGCGCTGAGCGCTGTTGCCTCTGAACCCTCCAGGAGGAGAGGCGCCACCTTGTGGGTGGGAATCTTTGCAGGTCAGGACTGGGCCTAACTTGGCTTTCTGGTACTGGCCTTTCACCCTTCAGTAGATTTTTTTTTTCAGTACTGGGGATTGAACCCAGGGCCTTCAGACTGAGCTACCTCCCCACACTTTTTAATTTTTTCATTTTAGAAAAGGGTTCTCACTAAGTTACCTGGGTTGGGCTCAATTTGTAATCCTCCTTCCTTGGCCTCCCAGAGCACTGAGATTATATGCATGTGTCACCACTGCCAGCTAAAATTAGGTTTTTGATGTATTTTCCTTAATTACCTCAGAAGAGCCGCAGGCCTCCCTACAGTGGGAAACTGTAGAGTCAAAGAATCTTGGAACCAGATCAGTGAGCTGGGACTGAACTAAGTTACCAACTGAGCCAAACCCTCCACTTTCTTATCAAACAGTGAAGGCAGAAGTAGAACTTGCATCTTATTGCTTCTAAACCAGTCTGTTATCCCGGGTTTGCCTGTAATACTGTGTGTCCCTAGGTTCAGCCCTGTTGTGTTTAATCTAATACATGTTACTAAGAAGCCACTGGGTAACAGCTCCCATCCCAGGTGCTACTCAGTGCAGGTCCCCTACCAGGTCCAGCTGTGGTCCCCCATTTAATTTTTCCCGGGACCTTATGGGTAGCATGGTCATCCCCACTTTACACATGGGGAAACTAAGGCTCAGAGAGGTTAAGTGTCTTACCAAAGACCATAACCAGTAAGGCAGGATTACAGCTGCAACTGTCTGAACCTGCAGCCCCGGCTCCTGCCCTCAGAGTGGAAGGGGGTAGAAGATGCCCTTGGCGACACGAGCAGGAGCGCTCTTCGCTGGCCGGGCTGCAGATGTGGCCACTGAGTACACACGCTGCAACTTGCCGTCCACAAGTGCGGAGCCTGGGACCTGGGCAGGGTGGGTGGGGCCTGGCCCCTGATTTGGGGCAGCGCTCTGGCTCCGTGGGAGACAGACGTGTGACCAACTCCACCGCTTTGTGACCCAAGCTGATAAGAGGAACAATCAGGGACTGTTATCTTAACCCCAGAGTTCAGCATAGACCCTTGGAGGTGGGTGTGCATGAGCTGGTCAGGAAGAGTGCAAAAGCCTCAGCCAGCTGAAGAGCGGGTTGAGAGGGCACTCAGGCTTCTGGGCAGAGGCAACTGTGTGTTCAGGAGGGGGTCAGGAAGCCGGGGGAGCAGGGGGTGGACGTGAGCTAGTGCAGCTGCCAGAGACCAGATCACAGAGCACCATGCACTGCTGAAATCGGGTGGCTGGGGCCGTCCCGAGGGCCGTGGGTGGGGCGGGCGTCTGACCCTTGACAGATAACCCGCTCCTGTGGAGAAGGACTTGGGAAGGCTGGGGCAGAATGCCCATGGAGCCTGGCACAGGATCCTAAAGGCGACTGTGGCCTGAACCAGGGTCATACGGGAAGAACAGAAAGGACACCCTGTCCAGAGGAGAGGACACGCAGACCATAGGGAGAAGAATCAAGGATGACTTTGGTTTCAAGCCAAAATGGCGGGTGACTGGCGGGCTAGTAGCTCAGCCCAGTGACGCAGAGGTGGGAATGGCTGAGCAGTGGCTGGAATTTCCTAGGGAGAGCGGGAGCCGAGGAGGAGAGAGGATATGGACTGCGAGGCAGAGGTTCCTGGGCCTGGGGCCTGCAGGCTCCAGTGCGCCTGGGGAGATGGTGGGGTGTGGGTGCAGGGCAAGGTGAGGAACAGGGGTGGTGTCCTCTGCAGTGGAGAAGTGGGGTCAAAGTCCCCTGCGTGGGGAGCACGCAGGGGCTGCGAAGGGAGAGCAGTGGGTCGAGTGGAGACTGAGCAGAACAGAGAGGTGACAATGGCAGCCCGATGGCACTGAGCACCCAGCAGCACTCAGCAGTGGGTGCCATGGGGCAGGAGGGGCTGGCAGCTTGTCCTGGGGGTGAGCAGAGGGACTGGGCCACTGGCATGGATTCCCAGTCCCCAAGCGCTGCCCCAAGACAGCTGTTTTCAGCACAGGCCCTGCCTAGCTGGATCAGTGGGCTTGGGAGGGCGCCCTGACTCAGCTGCCGTCTCAGCGCTTCCCGACAGCCACACTCAGACACGCAGGCCCAGGGCAGCGATGGGGCAAAACAGAACGAGCCCTGTGCTGGGGACGGCACCCACAGCTCAGCAAGGGCCCAGCCTCCCCTCTGTGAGTGGGTGATCATTGGCTCTTTGAAGTCATCCATGCCACTATGAAAGGAGTGTAGGCAAAGATGGAGATGTCGAGGGACGCGACCATGAGGGGAGGTGCATTTTGCAGACAGAAACTTCTGGCAGTCACTCACAATGGCTGCTGGGATGTTAGAGCGCCCCCCACCGCACACCGCAGGAAGCTGGACTAGGGTCTGGCTGGGAGTTTCTGCCCTCTGTCCTTGGCAGAAGTCAGGGAAGCCCCACCGCCGCCCTACTCCGCCGGCTCACCTGTTTAGTAGTCTCTTAAACACCGAATGGTAGCCTTGACAGTGAACTGAGTCCAATAAACAGGACACCTGGTGTGTGCCAGGTGCCATGCCAGGTGCTGTACAGGTGCCACCTCTGTGTCCCATGCCTACATTTAGAGGTGCCCCCCGCCTCACCCAAGGAGATGGAGACCGGCAGGGTGAGAAATTTGTCTTAGGGGCTGGGCTGGGATCTGAACACACACTGTCTACCCCTGGATCTGCGGTGCTGACCAGGGAGCCTGGGGACCTCAGCAGACTCACAAGTCCCATCCGGGCAGAAAACCACACCGCTTATGGGCCACAGGGGATTCAGTGGATGGCCAGGTGCACGACTCAGGTGCTAGGTGGTCTCAGGGCGACCCTCAAGGGACTGACAGTGTGAGAAGCCAGCTTCTGGAGGTTTTCAGGGAGTGCTCTGATGGGGTGTAGGCTTTTGGGAAAAGTTAGCACACCAAAAAAAGCAGCACAAGACCAGCCTGCCAGGTTCTGAAACACACCCCGAAGGTGCCCATGCTGTGACCCACACACACCTGTCACTCTGCTGTTGACAGGGGGACTGACAGATCCCTCGGGAGGGAGCACCAGGGTCTGGAGGAGGCGGCAGCGCCAGGGGACTGGCCGGTGCAGGGATGTGCACTGCCATCTGTGCCCGCAAGGCCACTCCTTCCTAACATGGCCTGGCAGGTGCTTTTGCTGAGGGCAGCTGGAGGACAAGGGTCTGTGTGAAGCATGGCATCATTTTTGTGGCAGGAGGCTGATGTGGTGTTTGCAGGTGGCTGGAGGCACAGTGGCTGCCACCTTCGGGAAAGGTCCAAGTCGGTGGGAGCCAGTTCAGTCACTCTGACTTAGGAAAGGTGTTTTGAGGCCTTTCTCTTCTTTTTTACATCACTCCTGGACTCCTAAACCCTAAGTTATTTTTCCTTCAATACAGATTTATTTTCCAACAATTGTCCAGTTGCCGCTCCTCAAACTTTACTCGGAGTTGAGCTTAAAGAGTTTGCCCAGTACCTCTCTTCCCAGCTTTAAGCTGCAAAAGACCTAGAACCCAGAAGACTGCTTTTTTTTCTCTTCAGAGGATGGGTTTAATGTTCAGATTCACCTCCCTGCCATGAAGGCTAATTACTATGTCTTGTTGAGAAATCAGGCCGTGCAGAAGATGACCGTGGACACGTGTAGCTTCTGCCTGGTGCATTCTGAATCTGTACTTGGATTTTCATGGGGTCATGAAGAATTCTCCAGGGCTGTGCATGGGAGGGGAGGTTGCTAAGATTAACTCTACACAGAAAAGCCCCTCCCCCGACTGTGCACACGGAGGTAATCAATAATCTAAAAGGAGGTAAGATAAGGGAAAATAATTAATGGAAGGACTAAAAACAAAGTCGCTGAGGCTTTGTTTACAAACACACTCACAAAAAGATCATGAATCTTTCAATAACCGCTGCACTGGTCCGTGTGACAGGCCTCTGATTCTCCATCCTTATCGCAGCTGGTGTTGATCAGGAGCCACCCGAACGTCATCTTTTCAACGCAAAAACCCACGAGGCCTAGGTCTATTGCTGTGCATGGTGCAATCACTGATTGATAAGCCACGTTTTTTATTAGAAGTGTTAGATGTGTAAAGTCCAGTATGCATTTTTCAAGTCGTGATTTGGATCCTGGAACGGACCCTGCTGAGGACAGTTTTTAACGCAGAGTGGGGGAGTTTATCATATCGAATTAGTCAGGGCATCTGCTTTGTCTGCATTTCTGCTGTGAGCCGAATGCTCCTGATAAGTAAGGTGAATCGAGGCCAGCTGGGAATCAGCCCCAAACAGGAACCCAGAGGGAGAGGACCCAGGGCGAATGGCATGAGTTAGAGGTGGGAGAGGGTGCACGGAGCTGGGCTTTCCAGGAAGTACCCGGAGCCCCTGTGGGTGGCAGACGCCTCTGTTCAAACCCTCACGGCAAAGCTCGCCTCCTTCCTGGCCACGCGAACGCGGTGGTGTTACTTCGTGTCTTGTGCCTCAGTTGCTCACCAGTAAATGGGAGCCGTTTCTCACAGGCTTGTTCTGAGGACGTGGGGAACTAGTGCGGGGCAGTGGCGGGCACAGCTCTCAGGAAGTGTCAGCTGTGGTTCCTCGGAGTGCAAGGCGCTTTGCATCGTGGCCCTGAGGGACATCCGCACCCTTTCTGCTCGTGCTGGTGCTGGTGAGGAGGCAGCTGGTGGGCCCTGGTGCAGCCTGGGCTTCAAATCCCGGTGGAGTGAAACGCAGGTGCTGGATGGAGTGAGGGAACTGGCAGAGCTGCTGGCTTGGAGGGGACGGGGTGACTTGGTGTGACCTCGCTGCCTGGGCCCCCGGCTCCTGTGGCCACTCTCACAACAAACCCCTCTGCCGTCTTAGCCAGAGGCGTCAGGCGGAGCTGGCTGCATCTCTCCTCCTGTTCCTGGAGACCAGGGAAATGGGTACCGCCTCTGGGATCCCTTCACACTGGTTATCAGCCCAACACAGACCTCAAATCCACCACAGACGCGAGGACTGCAGGACCGCTCCGCCACGCCCCAAGGCGGCTGTTCCAGGACATCAAAAGGGTGTCACGATCCATCGGGAGGGTGGCTGGGGACACACACACACACTGTGCTTGTGAACTTGGAGACTGCGGGGGCCAGGCAGCCAGCAGGTAGTGGGGACAGCAAATATTCACCGAGGAGCCCAAACTACCGTCTTTGGGGCCTTAATCCTCTTCCCCTGTTTTCTGCCACACTGCTTTCCTTGTGGGGAGCAGCAGCATCGTCTTCTAGTCGGCCGAGGCTGTGTTTATCAGCTGCAATTATATGGCAAACACTGGTTCCGCTGGGCAGGTAGAGTAAGTGACTGTGCCTCTTTGTTACACTAATAAGATTACAACAATCTAGGCAGGCTTTCAAGCATTTATTTTTAAAACCTCACTACAGAGGGTGGTGGTAACAGTACCAGGTCGACTAGGGGCAGGTACTAGGATAGAGCTCACTTCCGTTCCAAGCCTGAATTTCTCCACACGAAAGAACAAAAGTCATTAACCCTTGATCTCTGACAACTGGTAGTCATACACGCTACAACCCATTTGCTAACCAATAAGCTTAATGCCTACACCCTTGTCTCCCTTGGCCCCAGGATTTTAAATGATATTGAAAGGGTGACTTTTCCAGTAAGACATTTCCTGCACCCTTCCACAGCATCTGAGGAGGCAGACTGTCCTTTGGTTTGTAAAGGATGAATTTCAGCAAAGTTTACCAACAGTGAAATTCTGTAAGGCGAATCCTGTTCTCCTGCTGACTTGTATGTATTACCATGTTGTGGATGGTGCGGCTCCCCGGCAAGAACAGGCCACCTTGTGGCAGCAGGGAAGGGGTTTGGAGACAGCGAGGCATAGCCCCAGGGCTGCTGCTGGGGATGGCTCTGTCCTTTTTCTTTTTGCTTTTTCAGTACTGAAGATTGAACACAAGCCTTTGCACATACTAGACGAGCACTCCAACCCTGAGCTACATCCCAAGTCCTTTATATTTTATTTTTATTTTGAGACAAGGTCTTGCTAAGTTGCCCAGGCTGACCTTGCACTTTTAATTTTCCTGCCTCAGTCTCCCAAGTAGCTGGTATTACAGGCGTGCACCCCCACACCTGGCCTCTGCCTGCTAATTGTTACTAATAATCCCCACAGATTTCCTGGGCTGCCTCATGGTGTGAGTACTGTGAGGACTGTTGAAGAATGAAGAGTTGACTCACCGCATCTCTGTTTCCAAGGGCCAGGCTGGGGCCTGGACTCCTCTCACCTCTCAAGCACACAGGCACCTTCACCCTGGGCCACTCTGCCTCTGAAACCCTCGTCCTGCCGTGATGTCCCAGGGGGCCCCGGCTCATGCCCACTCTCCCTCTTGTTAGCCCACAATCGTGACACGGGGCTCCCTGGCATGACCTCGCCATTCCTGACACCCTAAGCAACCTCATGCCTCCAGGCCCTTATGGACTGACCCAGTCCCCTAGATCTGCCCCCCACCTTGTCACCCTCCCAGACCCAAGGACAGGACCCCGCCTCGGGACCTCATCCCTAAGTCGTTCACCCTCCCGCCTTCTGAAGGCCTAACCTGGTGGTAGGGTTTCCCTGCCTGGCCTTGGACTTGACCATTTCCCCATCTAGTTCCACTGTGGGAGGCTGTGAGCTCTATGGGAGCCTGTCAAGTTCATCTTTATGTCCTCTGTGCTGAGCTCAGGATGTTCCAAGCATTAAGGATTTAGTAGGAGTTAAATGAGCAAATGGATGAATGGAAAGCAAAGAGTGCTTATAGAGATACAAATGGTTGTAAGCTTTATCCAAAGGACTTGCCAGCACAGCAGTTTCATCCCACCAGTTGACATTATCCTCAGGCAAGGTAGCTACTATTGTCAGAATTTCACACAGGGTAAATATACGAATACCGATAGTGCCAACACCTGAGGACTGTGTATCGCGCACTTAAGCGCGCTCTTTTCATCGACACCCACATCTTGGGACTCCAAAACCTTTGTTTAGTGCCTAACATGATGTTCTCAGGGGGAGGTCCAGGCAGTTCCAGCCACACAGAGGGTCTGTGCCAAGTGTTAAAGGACTGAGGGTAAGGTCCCCTGAGAACCAGGCAGCAGGGTCAGCGGGCTGACATGAACCGAGGACAAGAAGAGGCAGCAGGCAGGCCAGGCCTGGGGCTGGGACCCGAGGGACACTGTGAGACGTGGGCAGTGCCCAGGGCCCAGGAGTATCACTTGTGCCGGGGTGAGGCTCCGATGTGGCAGGGGTGAACACGCAGGGTCTTTTCCATGTTCCCCTGCGTCTGGAGGAGGAAGCCAGAGCCCAGAGACAGGCTGCGGCAATACCTGGTCCGGCCATCGGCGACTTAACCTGGGTAGTGGGACAGAAATAGGAACGCTGAGTATTTCCATGCTCTCCCCCTCTCCATTCTCAGCCTAAGGAAGTTTCTCCCCTGGCCCTCTCCCCAGCTGGCTCAGGCTGCTGGGCCCCTGTGCTTGCTTGCCTCTGCCTTCGGGGCTCCCTTCCCCACCTCCCCTACCATCTGGAGAGCATCTGTCCATCCTTCCAAACTCTGCCTGGATGTAAGCCCTCCCCAGTGTCTCTCCTGACTACAAGCGCGGCAGAGTTAGGGCCCTACCTGTGCACACCTGTACCTGGTGCGCGCTTCTGCTCAGGCATCAGGGCCAGGCTAGTTAGTTTGCCCATCTGCCTCTCCTGGCAGATGCTGAGTTCCTGGGTGGCCCAGTGTACTTTCATCTTCGTGTTCCTGGCCGAGGGCAGTGCCTGACCCTTAGAAAGCGGGAAGTCCGGTGCCTGAATGCATGCATGAATAAACGAACGTGTATGGGGAGGAGTGAACAATAGGTGAGGGAGTGGAGATGTTATTCTCATCCCTTTTCCCGCCCCTGTGATGCCCTGCGAGAGCAAGCTACACTTGTCACTGTCTGGCTCCCTCTGTGCTCTGCCTTGAAAAATGCTTTCAAATTAAACTTTGTTTTTGTAAAATTAATGAGCGTCTCATTGGGAAGTTGGCAAGCTTGAAACACACACAAGAAAAAAATGCTTCGGTGGGCGGGGGCAAGGAAAGAAGAGGGGAGGAAGCAGGACCTGGCTTTGGTGGCCATCTCTTCAGCAGGACTGAAGAGGAAAAATGTCCCTGGGCTGGAAGTTGAGTTGCCCCCATCACAAGTGACCTCAAATTGCTTTTACTTCACCTCCTCCCATTAGCCCACAAGGGAAGCCAATGGGAAAAGGCTTGGAAATTGGTACAGAACCTCAGGAAAGAGATATATTATTATTCTGCCTGGATGATAAAATGTTGCCTTGAAGGATCAAATGCTGGCTTCGCATGCTTGCCAAAAGGAAGGATGATTTGAATATTAAGTGCATCCCTTTCACTTACTAAGACCTACACTAATTAGCCAAAAAAACATTTTCCAAAATATAAAATTAAACTTCTGAATAAGCACAATTCTTTACAGACCCTGAGGAAGTACGTGGAGACGAGCAGCCTAACCTTAGATGCGAAACCATCTGTGATTCCAGAACAAGCACTTTTGCTAGCTGGGGGTGGCACGCCGTTGCGCAATGCTAAATTAAATACCACTACACATTATTACAGCTTCACAAAAGTCGTTACAGGCTTCAATAAGCACACTTTTATCACAAGAACACACAAACCTAAAGCCAAAATAGTGCGATTTATTGTGCCAAAAATCTGCTCATCCCATACATTGTTAGAAAGAGCAGTAGGAAAAGAAATCTGAAATTTGTTGCTGTTTCTTTTGCTGGTAGCCAACATCTCCTATCTTCCTTGGCAAGGCAGCCATTTTTCTATGCTGTATTTTGCACACAAAAATCTGCATAGAATGATTTGCATACCAAAAACATGTTTGTAAAAGAAACTGTTTGCATGGAAGCCAGGGGGAAATGAGGCTGGCACTGTTGGCTTCTGTACGCACAACACCCCCGGGCTACACGCTTTTCATTTTCCTCCACGTTGAATTCTCCACAAAGGCTTATGTACTTTATGATGCATTAAAAATTAAAGCAACTCTATCCTATGTATATCCAGGAACAATAACAACACAGGCTAAGTCTTTCCTGCTAACAGCCTGTCAATTTTGTGCTAAAAGGGTGGTAACGATAATTGTAAGTGCTATAATATACTGAGCTTTTATTAAATTTCCATGTGTTTTAACTAATCTGTTGCTTGTTCTCCTAGTCTGTCTTCAGGGCAGGTGCTCTGATTCCCCCTTTTACATATAGGGAGACTGAGGCATGTCCGGCTAAGGCAACTTGCCAAAGCCATGCAAGCCAGGAGTGTGGAGCCAGGTTTGGAAGCCTGTTCTGACTGCTCAGCCCTTTCCTGCCACCCCACTCCCCATCGCCTCTGCCCTTGCCGTACACCACTGTCCCCTGGCACTGTGGCAACTCTACCAGTGTGGGTGGTGGGGAGTCATGCTGGGAGAGCTGGACTGCTTTGCTTTTCTGCCTCTGTGTGTGTGTGTGTGTGTGTGTGTGTGTGTGTGTGTGTAGAGCTGGCAGCGGGACAGCTACCATGTCAAGGCTCAGTGAAGGTCCCTAACAACCTAGCTCAGTGACAGGCAGGGGTGAGTGGGCCACAGCCTGTGATGCAGGGCACAGGGAGAGCTGGACTGGACGCCACGCGGAGGCTGCATGTGTTCGCTGTGATGCGGTGGGCCACTGCCACTCAGGGCCTTGACGTTGTCACTGACTCCTGCCAGCCCAGCTGTATTCCTGGAAACACAGAATGGTTTGTGTGGGCTTAATTATAATGCTACTTACAGAGACTTTATCAGCAGCAAATCAGTTGCATTACGCTTACTAGAAAAAACTGGTAGTGGCTCTTTCAAATTAGTTCCTCTGATGAATCCTTTTGCATTTTTCTAGGATGCAGCATTTGAAAGAAATTGGCCATTTCTGAAAAGTAGAGAGGGGAGAAGTACAGAGTGAAAAGACTGCAGATGTCTGCAAAAATAGGATTATAAACATTTGCTTTCTTTAAAGACGTTTCTTTGTCTTTGGGGTTCCTTTTCTCATCAGTTTGCTTTTGCAGGGCATGATAGCAAAACATACATTTAATCATATCCCAGGACCCACGGATCATCACTATCCACAGACTCCTGGCTTTGAGGCCTCATTACGCATTAGTCACTGTTAGAGATCCATTTTTCTGACCCTTCCGATAATAAATCCCTTCTGATACGATCTATGACAGCTCTGCCTTTCAGCATGTTCTAGCCTAAGCAAGCAATGTGACAGCAAGCTGCTCTGGAGGCAGACAGATCTGATCTGAAGCCTGGGTTTGTCCCTATAGTTTATACTCCATCTCTCTGAGCCTCAGTTTCTTTTTTGTTGTTGTTGTTGTTTTTCCGGTACCGGCAATCGAACTCAGGACCTTGCGCTTGCCAGGCAGGGGCTGTGCCGCTGAGCTAAATCCCCAGCCCCGAGCCTCAGTTTCTTTATCTGTAAAATGGGGTAAATAATACAAGATGGACCTTGGTTGCCTGCCTAAAAGCCATCTCCCTGTTCTTCCATGTTAGCAATGACAACAATAAAAAAGAATACAAATATTGTTGAAGTCACAATGTCCATAATCCCAGCAGACGAGCCGAACTGATCTAAGAACTCCATTCCTACATGCGGGTGATTGGCCTACAAGGAGGTATTTGATGGAATCCTGCCAAATGCTGCTGAAGGGGACCTGCCCAGGACACCTGAGAAAGAGAAAGCCCCCTGGCTGCCCACCCTGGATGCTGCATCTGAGACAAAATGGTGTGGGAGCGATCTTATGGACACGAGGGGCAACATCGCTAACACAAGGATGGCAGAGCGAAAGCCCTGACAGGGCTGCGTCCTCAAGGGTAGCTATAAACCAGCCCTGGCTCCCCTATCTCCAGATTTCCTAACAATCAACATTTTTACAGTTTACTCTGTTGCGTGTTGGGCTTGTAGCCAAAGGAAAAAATTAATAATATTTCTCAGACAAATAGCAGCCTCTGGTGATGGTTGTAAAAAGTGATAAAGTACATAGCACAAATGGCTGGCATCGTAAACACTGCTGCAAATATCAGTAACAACATTTACCAGACACAGGTAATGATCTAAATGAAAGTTTTAAAACACAGCACAGACAAACAAGATGAATGGTACTAATTTTTAGCATGACCAAAGAAAAAAGCTTTTTATCCTTGGTAAGGGTGGGTGGGTAGAAATGGAGGGAAAGGTGAGGACTGCAGCAAGAAACCCTCCAGTCTGCGGGTAAGATAGAGCCAAGGCAGAACGCGAGGGGCCGGTGCTCCTGGAGATGAAAGGGCCGAGGCTCTTGCCAGCTTTCCATCCACCCGCTCACGAGCACACAATCGCCTTGTCAGCAGCCCCGACTCCGGGCTGAGGCCTGACAATTACGCATGTGTGAATCACCAGCCTTACAAAGGGGCAGGGTTTTTTCAATCCACATACGGTACTCTCTCTCCAGAATACCAAGTTTTATCAGTACTTTCTAGAAGCATATTTTATCTCTTTGTGGTAGGAAAGATAGATACACTGATCTGGAAGAATATAACAGAATAATATAGGGCTTGGGGTGTAGCTTACTGGTATGCTTAGCATGCAGAAGGCCTTAGGCTCAATCCTTAGCACTGAGGAAAAAAGAAAAACAGAACATTTTTCAACGGTATAGCTGACCCTCTTGGATCACAGGGTAACTCACAGGACTATAGATAGTTTACATAATGGAATTATTAAATTTTGAAATACAGTCTACTAGGATGCAAAATAAGAACACAGCAAGATAATATGTACATTGCTGAATAGAAGAACATGCATAATAGATGTAACATCTCATAGTAAAGACTTTAAAAATAATCTCAAAGTAAACCAAACTTTTTTCTTTACTGTTTATTTTAACAAAGAGGTAAATGACAAGATTACAAAGTAACACTGGAAATCAAATGCATACACACACTCAAGATCCATATCCACGTCTGTCTAGGGTCAGTGAATAGCCATCCACACCCAATATTTCCTACAACTAAGGTGCACTGATTTTATAACTGGTGGCCATGAGGCTTTTTAAATCCCTGAATTAGTAATCATATTCAGCATATCTACTAGAGAAAAGTAATAAGATATATAGATAAAAATTCATCAATGTTTGCAAACAAAAATATGTTTCTGGTTACCTCACAGTTACTTACATAAAACTGACAGTTCCTAAAAATGTTGGCTAATGGGGCTGGGGATTTAGCTCAGCAGCACAGCACCTGCCTGGCAAGCGCAAGGTCATGAGTTCAACTCCCGGTACCAGAAAACAAACAAACAAACAAAATGTTGGCTAACATTTTCTTGTATGTTCTACATGCACCTGTGTTTCTTTAAATCCATCTGCTCCTCTTTCTTCCTTTAAATAAAGGGCAAACTGGGCAGTAGCTCAGCTTCACACATTGGAATTAATCATTGTGTCACTCCAGAATAAGCTATCACATGTTCCTTAGTTGTGACGTCCACTCTTCACAGCAGAGTGGACGTTTTATTTTCTAATGTGACTGTGTCAGAGCCAGCAAGTTTACTTTTTACAACTGTGGTCTTAACTTGACCGAGAAAGACAGCAGCAAGGGCTGTCCTGGAAGAAAATGTAGATGTTCGGAGTATGTGTCACAGTCTCATGGTACTGTATAATGGCTTTATTGAGATATAATTCCCAGGCCATGACATCCGCCATTTTAAAGTATGTAATTCAGTGGTCTTGGGTGGAGTCACAACAGGTTGTGCCAATAATTGCAGAATATTCTCACCTTACCCTCAAGGAATCAGTCTCCCTAGCACTTACGCTCCTTCCCTCCCTCCCACTTCTGCCCCCCTCCCCAGCCTCTGGCAGCAATGTATGTCTGTCTCCACAGGTTTGCCTAGTGGGCACATTTCCTATAAATGAAATCATACAGTATGTGGCTTTTTTAGTCTGGCTTCTTTTTCTTCGCAGAGTGATTTCAAGATTCATCCATGTTGTCACAAGTATTTTACTTCTTTTTATGGAAAGTAGAACTTTATTACTTTCTATAGTGAAAATATTCTATAGCAGGATTTGCAACATTTTTATCCATTCATTAGTTGATAGGCTTTGGGTTTTTTACATCTCTGGGGCTTGAATAAAGCATCTCATAATTTTTTTAATTGAGGTCAAATTCATATAACACAATCATTTTAAAGTATATAATTAAGCAGTAGAGTATTTACAATTTTTTTAATTACTACCTCTCTTTACTTCCAACACTTTCTCTTAATCACTCTGGAATAATACCCCATATCCATTAAATAAATCACTTCCCATTTCCCCTGCTGCTGGTAACAGTAATCTGCTTTCTGTCTTGATAAGGATTTGCCTATTTTTGGATTTACTATACAAAAAGAATCAAGCAACACGTGACCTTTTTGTTTGGCTTCTTTTATTTAGTATAATGCTTTTGACATTCATCCAAGTGGTAGTATATGTATTTGCATAGCTGAATAATATTCCGCCATACCCCTGATGAACTTGTGGGCTGTTTTCACTTTCTGACTCCTTGTGTCACTTTTTTTTTTTTTTTTTTTTTTTTTTTTTTTGGTTTTTCTCTGGTACTGGGAACCGAACTCACGACCTTGCGCTTGCCAGGCAGGCGCTTTGGCCACTTAGCTAAATCCCCAGCCCTCCTTGTGTCACTTTAACACTCCCGCAGTCCTCATTCTAGGCTGGAATCACTCCCTTTCACCTGGATCAGACCAGCGCTCTCGCCGATCCCTGCTGCCCCCTCGTCCATTTCTCCCCGCTCAGCAGCTTGAAGGCTCAACGCCCTTCTGGGGTTTTCTGTGGCTCTGAGAAAACACCAAGAGGCAGGAATCATTACTAAAAACTACATGGCCCGGTTGCCCACCCTATGTATGCATTTCACGTCGCCCTCCGGGCAGCTGAAGGGCTCCTGCCAAGGTGAACTTCTCCTGGGCCCTCATAACCAGGAGGCTGTGCGCACAGCCTCGCGGCTGCTCTCGGCCAGAAACGTCATCTAGGTGCGTCACCTCACACCACTCACGCGTCCTCATAGCACTGGTGCAATTGTAATTTGTGTTTCCTACAAGACCATAAACGCTCCACAAGGACAAGGTGTGAGCATTAGGCTAATCACTGGCTCTTGGTGCTGATGTCACAGACTCGTGGCACAGGCAGAATCACCAAAACACTGCCAAAATTTTAAATCCCTGAACTGGTGTCATGTGCATTCCTAGCTGTTTACACAAAAATCCATTCAAACAGAATGCTTGAGATTTTGAAGGTCTGAAAATTAATAGGGTGGGATTTTTCATCGTCTCTACTTTACAATTACCAAAACCTCTTATTTTAGTGTTTTTTTGTTTTTTTGGGGTTTTTTTTTTTTTTTTTGGTCTTTTTGAGACAGGGTCTCACTATGCAGTTCAGGCTGGCCTTGAGCTCACTTTGTAGCCCAGGCTGGTCTCGAACTCTCAGTGATCCTTCTGCCTCAGCCTCCTGAGTGCTGGGATTACAGATATGCCCCACCATGCCTGGCTTTTGGTTGTTTGTTTGTTTGTCTGTTTTTCCAGTACCCAGAATTGAACTCATGACCTCATGCTTGCTAGGCAGGTGCTGTGCCGCTGAGCTAAATCCCCAGCCCCAAAATCTCTTATTTTGTATTTCTGCTGCATTTAATTGAAAGAAAATGTTTATACTTATGGGGGGAAAAAAAAATTTTTTTTTTTTTTTTTGTTTTTTTCTGGTACCAGGAATCAAACTCATGACCTTGCGCTTGCCAGGCAGGCACTGTGCCACTGAGCTATATCCCTAGCCCCCAGGGAAAAAATTTTAAATCCATGAAAGTTCTCAACATATTCAGCTAAAACCAGCACACACATACACACAAACCTAGTTATAGTCACATTATTAACCCCCTCCCTACTCACCCACCCACCCAACAGAAGTCAAGAAAATGATAGTCTTTTAAATGATATTAAAATCTGAATTTCCTTGCAAATAGTGTGTTACTCTAATCTAAATAAATAAATAGCTGATCTTTAAAACCACAAAAAACAAGTGTATTGTAACTGAATGCCTGCCTATTAAAATGTGATCTTCTGGCTTCTATAATTTTGTCTTTGAAAAGCTCAAGAGAAATACTTTCTAAAGACACAGTTGTGCAGTGAGAAAAATATTCCTAACATTAATACTTTGATTCTTTCCAATATGTATCTTGTGGTATCAACATGTAAATACGGCCTTTGTTTTTCAAGATTTTACCTACGCCTTTTATTCCCCTTTCAAAGGACAGATCAGTAAATGAGATTACAGCTTTCTGTCATGAAATTAATTTCATATACTTGAGACAGTGACTTTAATCACCACCTGGGGGAAAAGATGAACAGCCTAAGCCAGCTTCTTTGGGTGTAGGAAACAAAGATTAGAGGGAAAAAAATAGAAAATGTGATAAACTAAAGCCTCTTGTTGAAAATGCAGTAACACGCACAGTTGAAAATGCACACACACAAATGAAAAGTGCCGTGTTTATGACCAGTTCCTTCAAGTTAGGACTGAGGCACTGACCTGGTGTGGAAAGTGACTTAAATAATATATGACTGTTCTACAGTTTGATTTCTCCTAAATCATTGTGTCATAGATTTTCCACTATTGGGATATATTACAACTTTCCATTGTACAAAATTAGGGAATTTTCATAATATACACAAATAGAACACTTAAAAAGTTTTTTTGGTCTTTTTGAGACAGGGTCTCACTATGTGGTTCAGGCTGGCCTTGAGCCCACTTTGTAGCCCAGGCTGGTCTCCAACTCGAAACGATCGTCCTGCCTCAGCCTCCCCAGTGCTGGGATTACAGGCATGTGCCACCACGCCCAGCAAAAATAATTTCGAGGTACTGTAGAAAACATTAATGAAAAGAGTAGTCATTGGTTATAATAAGGTGCTAAGCTGGAGTAATGAAGAAAATATAGAATTTGATTTAGTCTGTATCACTTATTAGCTATGACATTGAGCAAATTATCTAGCCTCTGAGTCTACTATATATATAAAATGGACTATTTTAAGAATGGTTGATTATATAAGAAAATGAATGTAAACTGCCTAACAATACTACATATATACCATGACTTTTATAATTCCAGTTAATAGGCATGATTTCACAAAAAGTGCTAATTACAGGTGTAGGAGAATGAGCCCCGTAGGTTCTTAGTGGAAATGAACCTGTTACAAAAGACAGATTAGTAAGGAAAAAACACAAGTTTATTAAAAAAAATATATATATATATGAAACTCTGCAAGAAAAATCCTCAAAGAGGTGGCTTTGAATTCCAGCTTACATAACATCTTCAACAAAGAACAGTAAATTTTGCATGCCTGTAATCCCAGCACTCAGGAGGCTGAGGCAGGAGGATCGTTGCAAGTTCGAGACCAGCCTGGGCTACAAAGTGAGCTCAAGGCCAGCCTGAACTGCATAGTGAGACCCTGTCTCAAAAAGACAAAACAAAACAAAACACAAAGAACAGTAAATTTTTAGGGAAAATTTAGTAACAGGGTTTTGGGTCTTTAGGAGAGGCAACTGGGAAGGCAAGCAAAGGGCACATAAAACTACTTAGGAAAGCTCATCAATGTGGCATGTCTAACACTGTGTCTAGGCCAGGAGGGTCCACTAACCTCTGCAGGTTAAACTTTGCTCCCTGGTAGACGGCAAGGGCAGGCTACCTGTTGTCACTATAAATCTATGTTCTGCTTCTTGGCAGAGGGCAGGAAGACAGTTTTCCTGCATCTACTGCCTTTTGTCTTCAGCTCAATAACTCTTCATATTTTGGGGCAGCATATTTTGGTCTCACACACACATGGGGGAAACACTGAACAGAAGTTTAAATTGTTCTAAAGAATAATAACTAGATGAAAAATCTCAATAATTTTGCACTTTTTTTTTGTTTTGTTTTTTTGAGACAAAGTCTTACTATGTAGTCCAGGCTGGCCTTAAACTCACAGCAATCCTCTGCCTCAGCCTTCTGAGTGCTGGGATTGCATGTGTGTACCACTACAGCCGGCCTTGTGTGTGTGTGTGTGTGTGTGTGTGTGTGTGTGTATGCACTCAAGTTATCCTAAATCACCCTTTATACTTCATTGTCAGCTCTTCAGGACCTTACTTAGACACACATTTGTAAATCACCAAATTTTTAAAAATGTAAATAGATATATATACAGATTGATATGGAAATTATTGATCCAAATTAAGTAAACCATCTACTTCTTTTGTTAGTACGTATTTGTGGTACATAATGAATACATTCACTGTGGGAAGTTGGTATGTGTATACAACACATCTTAATTGTTTTTACTTCCCCTTCTCCCTATATCCCATCTCTTTGTAGCCAAGTAGTATTCCACTGTGCAGAAATTCCACATTTGCTTTATCTATTCATCTGTTGATGGACATATAGGCCACTTTCATGATCAAGCTATTATGGATTATGCTGGTACAAACATGGGTATTATCACTGTAATATGGTGTCTTTAGCTCTTTCAGAAAGATACCTAAAATAGGAATAGCTGAGTCGAATAGAATTTCTACTTCAAATTTTTTGAGGAATTTCCATACCATTTTCCATTGTGGTTGAAATAGTTCCCACTAACAGTGTAGAAGCGTTCCTTTTTCCCCACAACCTCACCAGCATTTGTTGTTATTGATTTCTTGATAATGACTATTCTTTCTAGAGTAGGACTGTAAGTGTTGTTTTAATTTCCTGAAAGACTAGTGATGTTGAACATTTTTTATGTATTTATTGGCCATTTGTACTTCTTCTAGGAAGTGTCTGCTCATTTCAGTTGCCCATTTTTTGACTGGATCTTTTTTATTCTGCAGGGATTTTTTTTTTTTGTTCTTTATATATTGTAATATATACTAATCCTCTTCTCAAGGTGTAGCTAGGAAAATTGTTTTTCAATTCAGGAAGTTGTTTCTTCACTATGTTAGTTATTTCTTATGCAGTGCAGGAGCATCCCAATTTCTTACAATCCCATTTCTTGATTCTTGAAGTTATTTCTTATGCAACTGGTGCTCTGTTCAGAAAATCCTTACCTATGACTATGATGTCAAGAGTTATCTATCATATCTTCCAACAGGTTAAATGTTTCTGTTTTAAAATTTAGATCTTTAAAGCATTTTGATTTTAGTTTAATATTTGGTGAGAGATATGGCTCTACCATCATCTTCTGCATGTGGATAGCCAGTTTTCTTAATATTATTAATTACGGCCAGAATCATGCCATACATTCTCCTTGGATTATACTTCTCTAAAAAGCAGGCAATCCCTTACAGGGTGAAAATCCATAGAAAACATAGTGTATACTATAAAAATTATCCAGTGTTATCATGAAACAATCATAAAATACCACAGACTTGAACAAGAGATCTCTTTTTAAAATCTTTGCAAAAATGAATCTCCAGAATTAGATTCCATTAAATTTATCATTCTCCTTTACTAAGAACTTTTTTTTAACAAACTTACATAATAACCTCTAAACACAAGCTGAAGTGTCTTAACAGGGAATGGTACTTTTCAATAATAAGCAAAATAGAAGCAGTATATATAAAGCTTCATTTCATCTCATATTCAAGTTCTGATTTTTTTCCTCTAAGTTATTTATTATTCAACCAAGACAGTTCAGACATACCTAAATCTAGACATGCTTTAACTTCTTTTAATCACAAAATAGTTTACTATTACAAAGTTTAAACAATCATACATTCTGTGTTTGTAGTCTAATGTTATATGAGTTATTAAGACAATGAGGTAGCCCTTTGGTAAATTATATGAAAGATTATACTGAAGTTTACATCTTATTCACGTTTTACAAACATATGTAATTCACAGACTCTTGGGGATTCTATAATTTCTCCTATCCTACACGGATCCAAAAGTATACCTTACAACTTCAGTGACTTTATGAATCTCAACCATTGTAAAGATTTCTAAAATATCTACCAAACAAAGTGAACAGCATTTATTACTTTTAAAGTGAGATTTTCCTTCCGAAGTCCCCAAAATCGTTCTTTTACATTCACCCCTCTCAAACAAAATAAAACAAAAACAGTTGGAATTTGAAGGGTTTTTTGTTTTACTTTTTATTTTTTTAATGTCAGGGTGGTACGGTCTTCTTTGGATGTTTGGCTGATGAAAGCTGAGTTATACAAAAAAAATCTCTAGAGAACAGAGGCTCTTCTGTACATACAGTATTTATTCTCCAAGCCTGCTCTTCATCTCCTTTTGGCTTTCCACACTGATCCAATTTTAGCGCTTCCTGGAGAGAACTAGGTTCTAATCAGCAACATCAGGAAGAGAGAGGACAAAGCACAATGAGAAAAGGCAGACCTCACGTCTCTGAAAGCATGAATACATTCTAAGCTATCAAGCGAGATAAGGTGCATTATAACTTTTAATAATTGTTACCCCTGTGGACATGAGCAAGAAATATTCAATGAGTCCATCCATTCAAGAGGCTCCTGGGGCTGGGGATTTAGCTCAGCGGCAAAAGCGCCTGCTTGGCAAGCGCAAGGTCGTGAGTTCGGTTCCCGGTACCGGAGAAAAACCAA
>NW_004955464.1:5726173-5746646 GCF_000276665.1 Chinchilla lanigera | reverse complement strand
AGCGCCTGCTTGGCAAGCGCAAGGTCGTGAGTTCGGTTCCCGGTACCGGAGAAAAACCAAAAAAAACCAAAAAAAAAAAAAAAAAAAAAAAAAAAGAGGCTCCTGGCTTCTACTGGGAGGAGCACCAGGCACCAGAACTTCACTCTGTGCCAGTCCCACCTATGGAGCTGGGTGACCTCAAACCTCACTTGCAGGCCTTGGGGTAGTGATGTGTGGATAATCTCCACAGAAGCTTGGGTCCAAGAAAACACAACGTGGAGGTGCTAAATTACCTACCCTTCTTCCTGTTAATTTTTTTTCCATTTTCTGATTGAAAAGCTACAGAGTCAAAGCAACCATGACAACTTCCCTAACGTAATGCTTCAAACCCCCACATGAAACATTTACAATCCTCTTGGACCACCAAAAGGAAAGAGTCAGTCCTTAAGGAAAAATTTGTACTGCATATCCATTCACTTCTCCTGGATTCTTTTCACACACTAGCAGGTAGTCCCTCACACGGTGGAAGTCTAGACCTTGTTGGCTGCAGGGGTCCACAAATTCACACCTACTTGTGCTGCCTCTGGGATCTAGGAGCTTGAGCAACACCAGAGCAAGACCACTAGAAATTCTCAGGCCCTGACCACTGAGTCCTAGATGAACTCCCTCCAGCCATCAAGGGTCCCCACCATCATGATGGGAGCCCAAGGCCTGGCCATGTGCCCACTGCCCAGTCCCCAATGATGTCCAGGATAACGCTGCCCTGCTCCTTCTCTGCTCTGCTTGGTGCTGTGTGCTAGAGAGCGCCTGCACTGTGTGTCAAAGCAGATGGGCTTCATCATGGTATAGGGGATCCATGCATCTGGGAGGCTGAGGCAGGAAGATTGCAAGCTCAGGCCCACCCCGGGCAACTTAGTGACTCAGGGAGACCCTATATTAAAATTTTAAAAGGCTGGGGGAATAGCTCAGTGCAAAGACCCTGGGTTCAATCCCTAGCACCAAAAAGAAAAAAGAAGAGAAAAAGAAAAGAAAGGAAAAGAAAAGAAAAGAAAAGAAAAGAAAAGAAAAGAAAAAAAGCACCACCTCGGTGCTGGCCAAGGCTGCCAGGTACAGGTTGGCCTTACACACGTAGGCCTCTCCTCCCTCTCCCCACCCAGGGCTACAAGAACAACCTTGTAGAAGCCCTACAGGGAGTTGCAGAAAAAAGTCATGGCCCAGCATTGGGCCAGGCCATCCTCGGCGCTGAGAATGTCCTAGTACCCCTCCCCACCAGTCCTCCTGCACTCTGCCTGACCAGCCCAGGGACTCGAGGGCCTCTCTGTGGCCTGAGCCCATCGCAGCAGGCACTGGTAGAGCAGAGCCCAAGCCTCAGGTTCTGCAGGCCCATTGCTGTCAGGGCCTGCCCTACCCTGCAGTGTCACACCTGGTCTAGCTGTCCAGGCACACACCCTCCGGTGGGCCTGTTCCCAACTCAGCGCACTGCGGCCCTAGCACTGGAGCAGCCTGGGCCAGGTGGGTGCTCCTAGCACACCAGGCACTGGCAGAGAGTGAAATAGGTAGCAACACCCGGCCCCTTCCTGACAGGAACAACCCCTTCCCACTAGGTCCACCCCTACCACCCCTTGCCCACAGCTGGAGGCCTTCTCAACTAGTTGTCAGTGGTTCCAGAACTCACCTTGGAGTGAGTAGGGCCTTCTCTACCTTAATGACTTTTGGTCGACTCTACAAAGACTCAAAAAAAAAAAAAAAAAAATCAACAAATACAAATAGTAAACACAGTAATAGGCGAGTAAACAGATGAGGAGCTGGGGAGGAAGCCAAGAGTCTCCATGAATTGTTGCCTACCTGGAGCCCTTTCTGGGGCCTCACCAGCTGTGCCCCTGGTGGCAGTGTTCTGCCCAGTGAATGGGCGTTGGGGGTGTGGCCTCACACAGCGTTCTTATCAGGCTGATGGGGCGACCTCGCCCCATCCCACACTCAGATCACTCCTGACCCCTCAGCGGTTTGGGCTGGGACGGCTAGGAGGCAAGGAGGTTCTCACTAAGCGGGCGGGGTGGGAGCGCTGATCACTGTTGCCATTCAGTATTTTTCCTTTGACTACTGAATTCTTGGCATGACTTTGGGAAACACAAAGTAAGAAACCCTCTCTTCTGCGAAGTTTGCTGTCTCACGGGCCTGAAAAAGGAATGAGGGTCTCAGGTTAAATCTGAAGCATACAGCTACTCGCTGTGTGGCAGGCCCTGAACCAGACATACTCCTGCTTACTTCAAAACAAGGAGAGTTTTTAAAAAATTAATTATTTAAGAACTAATAAAGAGCTACAATCAAGTCAAGCAGGGCAGGAGGGCATCTGCAGGAAATTTAAGATGGGGGTCACTGCAGATTTGGGGGAGGGACTGCCTCAGTAGGACAGGAGAGGAAGCTCAGATGGCTACCGAAAGGGCAACTGGAAATGGAGGGAATCCAACACCGAGACTTTGAGGAAACTTAATTCTGAAGGAACAAAGCAGGCAGGATTCCTCAAGGCATCTGGCAGTTTTCTGCTCCCCCACCCCATCCTGTACTCAAAAGGCTTTTGAAAGGTTCCTCTTTCAGTTTCCAAACCATCCTGCCTGGCCAGGGCCTCCAAAATGCAGGTGCAAGTGGCATTTGGCCTTTGGTTGAGAAACCCTTTGAGAATCCCAGACAACCTGAGTAAGAAATTGGTGGGGGGGCCCTGGAATTGTACACTTTCATGAAGCTCCCAGATGATGGTGGTGTACTCTCAACTTGGGAGGTGGGGGGGACTAAACAAAAATTAAATATCAACATAGTGATAACTATGATAACATGGAAAATCGAATTGGGTCAAATTAGAGAAGGTCTTCGTGTCTGGCTCAGGGCTTTGAGTCTTACCTTAGGCCAGGCTGCTGTTTCTAGGGCCTGTGAGCCACGGACCACCTGCATCAGCATCTCCTGAGGTTTTATTTAAAATGCCAGCTCTAGATCTCTGCATGAAATCTGTGAGGGCAGAACCTGCGATTTTAATAAGCTTGCAGTTGATTCTATACTAAACCACCTAAGTTTGAAAACCACAGTATGTGGATGGTGGGAGGTCAAGGACTTTTAAAAGGTTTTCTGATTAAGAATTCAACCCCTATATTCTGACCTGGATGAGCATACAACCATGAAGATTTACCAGGCTATACTTTTAGATTAAAGCACATTCATGCTGTATGGATGTTATGCCATAATTTAACAAAACGTTGGATGGTATAAAACTCACCATGAATTAGGAAGGGTGGCCAGAGGGAACATGAGGTAGACATAGATCACAATCAAGAATTTTTTTTGAAGGCCTGTCCTTATTGCAGCTTTCTACCTGCAACAAAAAGATTGTGTCTTTGAGTCATAACAGAATAGTGTGCTACTATACCCTGGCTGCCCAATTAGGGCTTCTCAAAGTGTGTTCCTGGAAATACTGGTAGAATTGAAAAAGTCTATGGTGATTAAGTTTTTAGAACTTGCTTATGGAGATCCACAAGGCATATCAACATACTAAATAGTGAGTGTTCTATAGTGACAAGCTTTAACTTTGTTAATTTAGGGTTTCCTAATTTTACTAGATCTTAGAACTCCCTCTTTTACTTCATACCTATTTATATTTTGCAGACAGTCTTCCATGAAGCATATTTTGGGATGCTATTGGAAATGAATCTTAAATGACATGCAGTGGCACATGTCTATAATGCCAGCACTCTGGGAGGCTGAGGTAGGAGGATTAAAAGTTAGAGCCCACCCTGGGCAATTTAGCAACTTAGTGAGAGCCTCTCTCAAAATAAAATTTAAGAAAAGGCTGGATATGTAGCTAAGTGCAAAGGCCTTGGTTTCAAACCCTATTCCCCGTCCCACACACACACACGAAAAGAAAGGAAAAAAGAGAAAGAAGTGGAGTTTAAAGAAAATAAGGAATAAAGTGAGCTAGAGTAATGATAATAGCAGCTATCATTTCCTGAGCCCTTATGCTTTTACTTCTTCCAGTGGTTTACTAACATGTAACATGCACTACCAATCTGCTTTATGAAAACAGAGGTTAATTATAGATGCTCCTCAATTTATGATAGGGTAATGTCCCACTATACCTACTGTTTATCATAAATTGAAATATATGGTATGAGATACTTTATAAATGTACCATTAAAATATTGTGTCTTGCCAGGTGAGGTGTTGCATGCCTGTAATCCTAATGCCTGCTACTTAGAAGGCTGAGATGGGAGAATCACAAGTTCAAGGCCACCCAGGGTAAGTTAGCAAGACCTGTCTCAAAAATAAAATAAAAAGGGACAAGGATCTAGCTCAGTGCTCCCTAGGTCCAATCCCCAGTGCTACCAACACACACATACACACACACACACATACACACACACACACACACACAATGTCTTAGTCTGTTTTTTGCTCCTATAACAGAATCCCTGAGTCTGAGTAATTTATAATGAATGGAAATTTACTTAGTGTACAGTTCTGCAGGCTAGGAAGCTCAAGAGCATAGCATTTGACAAGGACCTTCTTGCTGTAGTATCCCATGGTAGGAGGCAGAAAGGAAGAAGAGAGCAAGAGAGCAAAAGCAAACTGAGCTCACTTTTATTACAACCCACGCTTCAGATAAGTAACCATTTCCTGTGGGAAGCACCATTAACCCACACGTGAGGGCAGACCCATGCTGTGATCTAATCACTTCTTATTAAAGCCCTACATCTCTACACTGTTTCATCGAAGATTAAGTTTCTAGCACATTAACTTTAAGGGACACATTCAAATCATAGTATATTGTTAAAGCAAATTTATTTGTACAAGTTGAAGAAAACAAGAAATCTTCAGAACAAAAATTCTCTTGGCTAATTCTTAGTTCAATAATTTTAGTGAAACATGGTTATAAAGTCAGTAGGATGAAACTTTTGCAGGATGAAACTAGCCTGTAAAAACATTTCTCCATTACAGAGTTCATCTGCTTGGTACTTATATGATGTCAGGCAACATTTCTGTCTTGAAATTATTATTAAACTTTAATAATCAAGCTATCAAGCTATCAAGCGAGATAAGGTACATTATAACTTTTAATAATTGTTACCCCTGTGGACATGAGCAGGAAATATTCAATGAGCAGACAAAAGTAGAATTTTCCTTTCCACAAGTCCAGATGTAGAATTTTATATAAAGAGAAGAAAGTGAAAATGTATTCCTTTATTCATTCATTCAATAGATTTTTAAGTTCTTACTAAGTGCGAGGCACATTTTGAATAACATACTGAAGCAGAGTTAATATCCCATGTTGTCCCCAAACAGAATTTTCATAAGCTCTAAAACATAATCAGAGAATGCTCAGATAAAACAAGAACAGACACATATTGAATACCTACATCTCAACACTAACATTTGATTTAAACATCTTAGATCCTATCACAACTGTTCAAGATAGATATTCTTCCAGTTTTAGAGATATGGAGTGGCAGACAATTTTTGTCCACCCAAATGTCAACTGTCCGTTCCTCTTTGCTAACAGAACCCCTATTTGCTCAGGTATCTGGTAGATACTCTTTGATCTCAACATCGTCTTATTTTCTTCTCACGACATTTTAATTGGCATGTAGAGTATTTGGTTTCTAGCTACAAATACTTAGGCCTATTAATGGTTTCTCCATTCCAATCACACAAATATATATCCAGGCAAGATATCGCTATCCCTGTGCCCAGGTCTTTGTGAGTTTCCTTCCACTTTTCTCTGTCATCTTACAGAATCAGGTACAAGCCCTGTCCGCCAGAAAACTTTCTTTTAACTCACTTCCTTTGTGTTTTGCTGGGAATCTGTGTTTAGGTAGTTTACCAGCCATTCGTTTGTATTTAATCTGCACTGGTAAACTGTCACTTTTTAAAAACTGTCTAGGTAACACTTTGGATGAGGCTGTAAGAACACTGCTTACTTTGTTTATTCCTCATTGGAAGACAACCTTCAGTATGTGGTGGGTCCTGGCAAACTCACTCAGCACCCTGGGAGAGTGCCCTTCATGAGAATAAGTGGTTGTCTGGATTATTTTCTCAGCTTCAGCATATAGCTCAGGGATCAGTAGGTAACTTCAGCCTCCATTATGAAAACATAAGATTTTGGATAATAGTTTTTGGGTCATGTTATTTTAAACATGTGAAATTAATAAATTTAAGTTCTTAGGAACATAATAGGAACTCAATATTTGACCGCTCTGTGATTATTTTTGTTGTTGTTACTGTTGTTTTTGACACAAGGTCTCCCTCTGTAGTCCAAGATGGCCTTGAAATGTGTAGCCCAATCTGGCCTCAAACTCATGATCCTCCTGCCTCAGCCTCCCAATTGCTGGGATTACAGGCAAATGCCACCACCCTGGTCTGTGATCTGTTTCTACTCACATGGCGGACACTAAATGTATGGGGGATTTGGACAAGACCATAAGATCCGACACCACCCAATCCTCCAACTCTCCAGACACCACTAGGGCATGCGCTGATTCAAACCAGTGTGACCCTAGCTACCTGGAGCCAGCATCAGAGTCCACAGGTTCAGTGTCCTAAGACTGCTCCACTTCAGACACCAACCCTAAGTCCCAAACTCTGACCTCTGGTTATAAACCAGAGGTTCCCACATCTCTAACAGCTCACAGAAACCAGGGAACCATTTTACTTACACTTACCATTTTAATATAAAAGATACAACTCAGAAACAGCTAAATGGAAGACATGCATGTGGCCACGGGCGTGGGGGAAAGGGCAGGCACTTCCATGCCTCTTGTCAAGGTAAAACAATGATCTTACTTTAATGAAAATAAGAAAATGGCTTATTCTGAGTCAAGTCTGAGTGACCACAGCTCAGGAACATGGATCCAAATTACCCTGAATGACGTGTTCTGTGGAAAAGGTTACATGAACTTTTATAATCACACAACAAGAGAAAATTATAAATCAACACATTTACCAAATGCACATGGTGTTAAGGAGAGGGGTTCAGTAGGTGGGCTGTAGCCAAGTGCGGAAATCTCTTCTATAGATTTCAGATGTCATCTTAGAGCATCTTAGCTTTAAGGTTAGTGTAGACCAGTGGCCTGCTGAGCTTAGCAATATATTTTGAGGAGATCACTTAATAATCACGAGGATGTTAGGTCAGATTCAAAAGAGAAGGTAAATGGCTATTCCAGGGCCTAAGAGAAACCAAGACAATGGCTCTTACAACCCATAATGCTCAGGCATCCAAGGTCAAGCATTGTGGATTTTTAATATAGATTCTGCTTCTTCAGAGAACTTCAGCTCATATTCACCAGGAATGGAGCCCTCTCAGCACCTCCACTGCTCACTAGGAATTTCTCAGAGTCCTGTACTTTAGGAGCTTCATTACTTAGGCTTGATTGATTAAACACTGGCCATTGGTAACTCACTCAATCTCCAGCCATTCTGTGCTTCCCCAGAGGGATGGAGGATGAATCCTGCGGCTCACTAATCCTGCCCTGGGCTTCCTGTAACCAGCCCTCAGCAACAAGCTATCTGGAAGGCCCCAGCCACCAGCCAGCTCACCAACTTACAAAAATATTATTATTATTCCGGAAACTCGAAAGGTCTTAGGCACTCCTGACAGCAACTTTGGACTAAGGTCACATGTTATAACAAAAGATGCATTTCCCACCTCTGTCACACAAGGGTTTAGGGACTCCATGCCAGGAACCAGGACCAAAGCCAGATATATATATATATATATTTCTTATCATATCACAGTATCACAGCCAGACACTATGACCTAGTAGAAAGAATCATACAGTTTTGGGCAGCAATAAATTCTGAATTCTACATTTTCCTTTTGAGTTGTGCAGCCTTAGACAAATTATTTAGCCTCTCTCTGAGCTTCTCTTCTCTTCTTTAAACTTATAATTTGGGCTAATACGAACACCTCTGAGGGCTGTTCTGAGGAGAAAGAATGTGCAGTAATGTGTGAGATGCCATGCATGAAGCGTCTGGCCTAGGGCCTGTTCATCAGCAAGCATCTTATGAGCATAGATGCGGTTGATCACCCCCAGCTCTTCCGGGCTGGCGAGGCCACAGTCTGCTCTCAACTGACTGATGATTTGGGACAGGAACTGAAGCAATCATAACTGGCAGAGAAGTGAATGTCTTTGACAGTAACCCCAGATGTGTCAGGATAAAATAAGTAGGACAGCAGCCTGGGCACAGAGAGGGGCAGGACAGACTAGGTGCAGCCTTCCTCCTTTTCCAGATGGAGCCTTCCAGCCTGGTGGAATTCAATTAAATTCCAGCTACAGTGACTGGCTTGTTCTGGTTTGCCCTCAACGTTCCTGGCTTTAGCACTGAAAATCCAGTGTCTCTGAATCCCTTTCAGTCCCAGGCAAATCGGGACAGTTGGACATCATATTTTAGGAGTTTGAGCTATGCCCAGGGTCCCCAACCTCTGGCGGTGTGCTGTGGTACAGGAAGTCCAGGCATTCCTAGGTCCAAATCCTGGGTTAATCCATTTCCTGCTATGAAATTTGTAAAAATTATTTAACTTCTTGAACCTGTTTTTTCCATCTACAAAATATATTGTACTGTTCCCCAGATTTGTAATGAACTTCATAAATTAAATGATAGCATGATGTTCGCAACGCTGAAAGCCCTTGATGAAGGTTAGTTCTTGCCTTCCGAAGTCTGTGTCATTATTCCCCATGTCTCCAAAAATGCGTCCCCAAGCCAGGGAAGGAAGGTTGGCATCAGGCAGCAGGGGGCACTGTTGTCACAAACCATCCTTTCTACCACTTCCTTGTACCCCACCCCACCCACACACCAGATTAATAAAGCTTTAGTAAGCTGCTGGTGAAAGATGGCCAAACTCTAAAACTACTCTTGGTTTTAACTTATCTAAATGTGTCCCACATGCTCACAATAATGTTAAATGTGTATCTGGACCACTTTGCATCTTGTATATTTAATTTATAATCCTTCTCACTCCAGGGGTTTATGAGGTGCCAGGGGGTCAAATGTTTATTCTTGGAATTACTCACCCCCCAATCAACTAATTATTCTGATGAATTGTATACTTTTTTCTGTTTTTCCTTGACCAGATTGGAAACAATGATAGGCATTCGACTGAGAATCATTTGTAAAACTCTGACAGATTGGAAATTACAGAGATCCTTAAACTGTCTCTTAAAATAAATATTTTTGACTTATCTGGCAAGTTAAAGAGGAAAATACAACATTCTCTCAACTGATTAAACTAAGTTAAACCATGTTTAAAGAAAATGTCGTGAGAGGTAATGATCTCTACATGCTCAGAAGGAAACCGCTCATAACACATCTTCTTGGGTTTTTGTTGCTTGTTTGCTTTGAGGAATTGTTTGTACAAAGCAACCTTAGTGCTCCTAGTGGTACCAACTGTTTACTTGGGGGCAAATTCTAGGGCAGGAAGAGGGCATTATAAAATATTTTAAAATTAAGTTTCCAGAATTCTTAACAATAATTGTATGTCCCAGGGTCACCAGATAGCAAGCAGCAGGAACGTAATCAACCCCCTGCCCTCTCGTCTGGGCTCGGGGGCAAAGTTGATGGATCATGCATCACAGGCATGCTGAAACCTTAGTATATAATGATACCCTTCTTTCTTTTCAAATTTATACAGTATGTTACTGGTAATTTATACTTAAAAAGACAAATATGAAACTATTCCTATAAAAATAACATCAATACATTTGAGGTTTCCAAATGCAAACTACAGTTTTATTGGACTCTTCTAGATGGTGTATTCTAATAGGTAAATATTTCCAAGTCTAAAGCCTGAGACTGTTTTGATTCTGTTAGCAAGGTGCTCAATGGTGGGGAACAGGAATTCACGCCAGTAGAGGTGGTCCAGCAGCATGAGGAACCGGCTGTGTAAGGAGTGGCCCAAACTTGAGCAGCTGTTGAGAGCCAGCCTTGGTTGGAGAGTGGAGGGGAACTGAGCAGACAACCCTCCTGGGCAAAGCCATCCAGTGGAAATAAAATACAAAACAGATACGTAATTTCAAATTTTCTGGTCGCCACATTAAAAGAATAGAAAGCCACATTAAAAATGTTACTTAACCCAGTATATCCAAAATATTACTTCAATATGTAATCTACACAAAATTTTTGAGAGATTTTGCGTTCTTTTTTTTCATACAATGTCTTTGAAATCTGGTGTGTATTTTACACTGTAAGCACATCTTGATTCTGACTGGCCACGACTCAGTGCTCATAAGCTACAAAGGGTAATAGGGACAGTATTCTACAGTTTGTGTTTAATCAGCGCTTGGAAGGTCTGACATCCTTGGAAAGGTTGTACCGCTGAATCAAATCTTGTGACTGGAGGTGGCTTAAGGGAAGTGGGAGATACTACTTCTTCCCCTCATCCCTTCCCTGGCCCCTTCTCCTTCATCACACCATGCAGTGCATGCTAACCATGCGGCAGACACCAGTTACTGTGCTGATTATTTCAAATGCGTTATCTCAATCCAACATGAATTAGAGATCTCACTTTATAATTAAAGTGAATGAAATAACTAAATGAGTGGTGTGGTGGATTAACTAATGGTCAGCTTGGAACACCTATATGAACTGAACCAGCATGGTGCTGGGTATGGCAGGCTCACCCAAGGAATGTTGCCAACAGCATAAAAATAGAACTGGAGGAGAAAATGGTGTGCTGTTGATTCTCCTGGAAAAGCTTGTTGCTCTGGCTTTCCTGATATGAACTCAACTGTTCTCCTCATTGGAGAAGCTCAGGACATTGCTATCACTGAGGATGACTGCAGTTCTTTTCAGGGAGCTCTGATCCTTCCCTTGAGCATTGCTTCCTGGTTCCAGTACAGATCCCTCAGCCTGCTGGCACAGATCCTTCATCCCACTGGCGCAGACTTGTAGCTTCCACCACTGACCTTTTGGCCTTCCCAGTGCAGATCCTTGATATAGACTTGCATGAGACACTGTCCTGGGCTCTAGGCCTCCAGTTGGACTTACGGAGGACACTGCCATGGGCTCTAGGTTTTCAGCTGGACTTGTGCAGGACATTGCCGTGGGATCCAGGCCTCCAGCTGGATTCTTTGGTTCTCTGGTGTGTGGACAGATCTCTTGCACTCTTTTGCATTTGACTCTGTGGGTGAATATTATAAAATAATTTTATAAAGTACGTGTCCTGTATTAAATCCTTTCCCTGTAAGCCCTAACTACAACACATGGCAGTATAATGTTCTGGTTAAGACTACAGATGTGGATAGCCATGCATGGTGACACATACCTGTAATCTCAGCATTCTGGAAGGCTGAATGAGGCAGGAGGATCACAAATTTGAGCCCACACTAGACAATTTAGAAACTTAATTGAGGCCCTGTCTCAAATTAAAAAAATAAAAGGGCTGGCTGGGGAAGTAGTCTTGTGCAAAGGCCCTGAGTTCAATCTGCAGTACCTCAAAAGAAAAAAAAAAGAGTACAGACTTCCTGTATACTTTGGATAGAATATTTAATGCTAATATTTAATGCTAAGCCTCAGTGTTATCATTTGTCAAATGGACACAACAGAAGCATGTTATCATTCAGGTCTAAAATGTACCTCCGAAGTTGCATGTGATCAGAAGGTAGGACTTTCAGAAGGTGATTATATCACAAATGGTCTAACTTCATCAGTGAAGTAATCCACCTATGGGAGCATAATTTCACAGCATTACTGGGAACCAATGGAAACTTAGGAGGTAGGGCCTAAACTGAAGGGAGTGGACAATGGGAGTGTGACCTTGGGGGCTATATCTGGTTCCTAGTCCCTTCCTCTCTGGCTCTTGCTTTCTGTTTCCTGGCTACCACAAGGTCAGTGGCTTTGCTCCACAACACTTTCACCATGATGGCCTCACCTTAGCCCCACAGCAATGGAACCAGTCAGCCATGGACTGAAACCTCAGAAACTGTGAGCCAAGTGAACCTTTCCTGTTCTAAGTTAACATTCCAGAATATATTTTGTCACAGCCACAAAACATGACTAACACAAAGTGCTCCCCTTGTGGATGTTGTTATACAGTTTAAAGGAGACCAGGCCTGCAAAGCCATAACCATTCATTAACTACTAATATCACCAAGTGGGATAAATATGGGACACTCTGGAATCTGGGATATATTATACAAATATTACCACTATGACCTAAGCTCAAAGAAGTTAAATTACTTAGCAAGCTACACAGCTAATAGCTATCAGGTTCTTACCAGTTTGCCTGCCTGTCTTTTAGAGTACTTCTTGCCATCTGTTTTTTGGTACAATATGAACTGAATATGTACTGACTCTTTGACATAAAATTAAAGGACTCCTGAGAGATAAAACTCCTAATACCTGCTTGCCATTCTCATCAAAGCAGAATTCAGAAAGAAATATGCTGAGCCACTTATTTATTTATTAAGTAGGAATTTACTATTCTAAGTAAACAAGGAACACACACAGCAAAAGAAGGTTGAATTTAATTGTCTTTGCTGTTTTCCCTTTTTGACTCTGATTTTGCCAAAGAGCAGTGCTATAGTAAATAACTGGCACTCAACCTATGCCTGTCATATTAAATCCAATTTACATTTTAGCAAAGGATAGAGATATTAAAGGTTATAGTATAATGCTTTGTATAAGTAATGTATTTACAGAGACATGTGCCTCTCTTCAGAAAAAATTTCTTGAAATTTATAGGAATTTGATAGCACTAGAAAAATGCATGCAACCAGCTAGACATGTTATGACAATTTGTATGTAAATTATTTTTCATCAAATTAGCAAATACAAACAAAACAAAAACAGTGCTATTGAACCTTACTGAGCTAGAGTTAAGGATGCTGACTCTGCAGGACAGGGTACCTTCCACCACTCCATGGCAGGGCATGGGCCCACCTGTGCTCATTCAACCTTTATAGCAGCTTTAGCTATACAACCTCTGCAGCAGCTTTTGGTCTGTTTGATTGCACCTTGCTCTTTTCTCTCACTCCTTTGTCTTCATCCCTGCTTTGCAGCTCACCTTTTCAAGATTTAAGGAGAAGTCAGGTAAGTTAACTGTCTGATCCCCATTCCAGGCTCAGGGAGGGGGACACTCCTGCCTAGCACAACGCTGTTTTGGGGCCATGGCTGGCCTTGAATGTGCGCCCCACTGGAATACTCACCCAATGAAACCCCATTTAACTAACTCCATTATAATTTTGCAGCACATATGGCTATTCTAATTACTCACTGTCCTGCTTTCTGAAAGAATAACCAAGGTTGTGGTTTGGACATGGTTGTAGTTGGCCAGAGCCATTCATTTCCTCTTCTCAGTCTTAGATCTGGCTCCCACACTTTCCTCAAAGACTCCTTCCACACCCTGGCTGCTATTTACCTTTCAACTCATCTCTCACCAGCCTTCAAAGTCTCTCTCCTGTATAATTTTAGGCCACACTTTCTTCCAGACAGATCTCAGTGTCCTTAGAGAGACACTGGCTGAGACTTCTCAATTAACCCCATACAGGAAAGGATATTGTAATGTACCTTCCAGAACTCTTTAAGAGTTAAATCTGTATCTGAGACCATCTGAAATCACTTCAGGAACAGTTCCTTGGTGTACAGCTGCTTAAAGTTACCTATAACTGGCTGGTCCATAGGCTGCAGTAGAGGCGTTGTTGCCGGGAGGAGCTCAACTGAGAGTCATGGGAACTCTTTAGCCAATTCTTCCAAATCTTATGAGTGAGCAGGAGCATAGTCCATGATGAGGAAAGCCTTGAGTGGTCAACGTTTGTCCTCTAGATATTTCTTAACAGTAGGACAGAAAGCCTCCCTGATCCAACAAGAAAAAGTATTCTTGTTACCCAGGCTTTTGCATTAGACCTCCACATGACTCCCAGCCTATTCTTCATGACTTTATGTTTTCTGAACACTCTAGGGGGTCCCAGAGTGATAAACCAAGAGAGGTTTTATTTTGAGGTCTCCACTCAGATTGGCACATAGCTATAAAATTAGCCTATCCTTCATAGGCTTGTGGCCTGGCATTTCCTTCTCTTCCTGGATAATGTATGTTCTCCTGAACATTTTTTTCCAGAGAACTCCAGTTTCATTATAGCTGAAATTTTAATGAGAGCAAAAGCCATTTCTCTGTTTCATTGTTTTAAAGTGATGTATGTCATTTTCAGGAGCCTTTTTATTAGCACTGGCTACTTCACCATGCCTACTTACACTATGAGCCCCAGTTCTCACTTTAAAATTGTGAAATCACCCCTTACTGGCATGAAATATTTCACCATTATCACTCACTGATGGATTATCCATTATGATATCCACATTTATAGCCCTAGCTTTTTCACAAATTATAGACTATAGCAGATGGCTATAACCTGCCATCTGCCTTTCCTTTACCCCAATAGCCTTTCTACTTTGTCTAACACCATTGATCATGACTTACTAATTTGAGTAACACCTTTAGCAACACTAGCTTCCTTATACAAACATTTTCTCTGTAAGATGTCGAGACCTTAGATTTCAACATGTTGTATATATTAGTGAGATCAGTCACACAAATGCCACTCTCATATTTCTCTACAATTTCCCTCATCTTTTCGATGTGATTGCTTTACCTTCTCTTCCTTCCTTAGCTTCTTTTCTAGCTTTTTTGGGGATCAATTTGATAGCAGTAGTTATAGTAGTTATATAAAGCATGACTGAATTCACATCCACAAATACATACATCTGGGCTCAGATTGATTCTTACATACATTTACATATGCTTTTATGGCATCACAAGTCTCCGTTTACAACTGCACAAGCAGCTGGCATTTGGGTCATAACTCAAGACTTTGGTCATAAGTTAAACCTAAAATTCCAGTTGTAACCCAACTTGTTCATATGTTAGGCCACTTGTCACTTGAGGGTCTACTCAATTCTTCCTTAGGTTTAGAGAAGTTAGAACATCTAGTGGCACTCAGATACAATCCAGAATGCCACTCCTTATTCTTTAATTCCATGCATCAACTACCACAAAACGTGTAAATTGCTGTGAATTTTAATTTGCAGAAATAATCTATCTAAAGAAACAGACCAACGAGCCACAGGAGATTGAGGTCCACTTAGATGTTAGACCAGAGGAGAATAAAAGAGACACACACCTGGATGACAATGTCCTTGCTCAGTACACAGTCCTCCTGCTCAATGCACTCCCTTCCCTCCTTGAGAGCCCCTTGGTGGGTCTAAGACCCACTTTGATACTGGCAGGAGAGGGAAGAAGGAGTCATTCACACATTCCACAAGTTTTAAGGAAGACAGCTTCTTCAGTTTCTCAGGGCTGGCCCTAGAGTACCACTGATTCCCTTCCCACTCACTTTATTTCTTGAGTATTGTCCTTTGATTGACAAGCAGCCTCAATTTAGGTCTGGTACTATCACCCCAACTTTCGTCCAACTAGAATTACTTTATTGTATGGTTTGCTGGCTAGAACATAGGCCTAAAAAACAAGTATCTTGTTTTTTTTGCTTTTTTAATTTCTGTATGCTTCGTGTTTACCACATATTTGGCACTCAATAAATATCAGCCTTGGGTAGAGGAAAACAGCTAAACAGGGCATCTTAGGAAATTTTCCTAGTTTGCTAACACTTTTACCCCTTTTGCCCCAGCTGTAAAGAAATATATAATAAGAAAAAATGTCTAGCATTCCCATAATTCCAGGACTCGGGGAGGCTGAGGCATGAGGATCTCCAAGTTTGACCCTGGTTAACTTTGCAATTAGCTCAAAAATAAAAAAGGGAGGGGCTGAGGATATAGCCCAGGGTTCAATCTCCAGTACAATAAAAAAAGAAAAAAAATTTTTTATTAATCACCAAAGCTTGCTTGGGAGAGCATTGTTTTGTTTAGAAGCGATATTTGACTTAGCAAATATATGGTTAAGAATATAGACTTTCAGGACTAATTTCCTGGTTTTGAACCATGGCTCTGCCATTTAATGTCTCTGAAACCTTGAGTTCTTAACTTTTCTAGGCCTCAGGGCCTTCATGTCTAGAATGGGGGGGTTAGTAACAGTACCTGCCTTAGAATCATTGTGCGGGTTATATGAATTAATACAAGTGAAGAATTTACTAATTCTTGACACATATAGTCAGTGTTCGCTATTATTAGTACTATTATTAACCATTAAGGGTAGGTGCTGAGCTCAAAGAACCAAAGTTGATCCCCTAATTCTGCTTGTTGGAGGAGTAATTCCAATCACTGTGGGCTTTCTGCTTTACTAAGCATTTGCATGATGTTTGGGGAAAGTGCTGAAACCAAGCCAATTTCCTATGCCAATCAGAGAGGAAATAACTTTGATACTGGCAGGAGAGGGAAGAAGGAGTCATTCATACATTCCACAAGTATTGGCTGTGGAATGCTAGACATAAAGGAAAACAAGACAGCAACATCCCTTACGACAGGGAGGGGAACTAGAGAGGCTGGGTCCTGAGGTCAGACCACATTACCATTGAGTGCTGCTCAGAAGGGAGGATCTTGGGACAGAGAAATGCCACGGTAGGACTTTAAAGCATCTGCTACAGGATGTATAATCCCTGCCCTCCCCTTCTCCAGGAAATCTTCAATAAAGTTTTCATTGCTTTTATTTTCATTGCTTTAAGAACCTGAAGAAAGGGAAGAGAGTAGATACCTGGGTTATAGCTGCTGGGGGAAAGATGCTACAGGAAAGAACGTCCTTCCTTACTCTTGTGTGTGCCAGTAAGGAAACATTCTAGTGCCTGCACTAGTTAGTGATTACAACTGATACCCCCATGTACCGCATAATGCAAGGCTCTTTACAATACACATGAATTAAACAATACCAGTAACAATCATATTAACCAAAGAAAAGAGGCATTAGGAACCTTGGAAAGAAAAGGGGCCATATCTAAAGCTGGGCATCTGGTATGATCACTAAGCGGCCCCTTTGTGATGAATTAGTCAGACTGGTCATTGCTCTGCAGCTGTAACATATTACTTTATTACCACTGCCTTTGATGTTGCTGACTAAGGTTTGCGTGTGGAAAGGGAAGTAGTCCATTGTGTTCTTATAGTCCCATCCTTTTTCACCTTGAGTTTCCTACTTTTATATCATATGGCTTTTTTAAAAAAAATAACTTAGGCCAGGGATATAGCTCAGTGGCATAAGTGCCTGCCTGGCAAGCGCAAGGTCCTGAGTTCAATTCCTGGTACCAAAATAATAATAATAATAATTTTTTAAAATATGCAGTGAATATATTTCTTTTAAAAAGCAGCAGCCTAAGACGTAGTCTTCAACCTAAATAAAACTATCAATTTGCCTGAATTTCCAAGAGTGAAATAAATAAAGCTCTACTGAACTTTACCTACACAAATTGAGGCTTTGCGGGGAAGACAGAAATAAACTAATCTTTTTTCTTCTTCCTAGATTTATTATTTAACCTCCAAGGTTTCTCCTTCTTATAATGTGTGATTAAAAAGATATATGGTTGTTTATTAATGTTCTCAAAGCACTGCACAAATTCACATCCCCTTGGGTATATTTTGCCCCTGAAGCTATACAGTGAATACAGAAGCATTTTATATTTAATAAGGCTAAAATATGTTAACTCAAGTGGCTTGATTTTTGGATAGGATTTTCCTTTAAATCATTAATGAGAAAATGAAGAGAGCTTGGGTGGTCAAGCTTGAAATATAAATGAGTAGTTTTCTTTTTTAGGCCTTATTATCAGATGTTACTTGATATTCAAATTTAAAATTGATAATGTAGAAAATGACCTTGCAGTTTGCAGTATAATTTTTTTTTTTTTTGTACTGGGAATAGAACTCAGGACATTGCACTTGGCAGGCAAACACTTGTGCCTCTGAACTATATCCCTGGTCCTCATTTTTTCAACACAGCTTATGCCCCAGATTTTTTGACAGCACTATGATTTAAAAATCATACTTTTTAAAAATTGTACTTTTTTCCCCCAAGGCAGGGGTCTTGGTGTTGTGCAGGCTAGTCTCAAACTTGCAATCTTCCTGCCTCAGCCTAAAATAAATAAAGCACCACCCGGCTTCTATGCAGTACTTTCAAATGACAAAGTTGGCAGAAACTAAACATTTTGAATTAGGTGGAATCAGAAAAAGAGCTCGCCTATCCTTTAAGGGAACATATTTTTAAACAAAATTAACATAGAGGGTATTAGCCAGAGACAAATTTAGACCTCTTTAAATGTACGCAGAACTGCCAGTAAAATTCCTGTAGGGCCAAATAATACAAGAAACATAAGTCTGCCCTCTTGTTAAAATGAGGCATAGCAGAAAAAGCCCTTATGATCCTCTTTTCAGCACTCGGGTCTAATGAGTCTCAAAATGGCACCCAATTCCTATTCCCAGACAGCTGGAGAGAAATGCAAAGTACAGCTGCAATCAGAGATTCAGGAAAATCAAGGTGGACCCCAGGCTTGGGCTTCTACCTTTCTATCACCAGAAAGAGACATTTCAAAGGGCAATGAAAAATGTGCTTATTTTAGTCAGGTACTAACTAAAACTACCTCTTTAAATATGGCCCATCCTATGTTAAAATTTTCACCACTGGTATTAATGCTCCCCCTTACATTTTTGTACCAAGATATAAGACCTCAGGGTGTCACAAATTTCTATCAACAAAGAATATGAATAATTTAATGTTCTTGGGTAAACTATAATGTCTGTGGAAGCTTTTCCTAGATTTGAGTTCCTTTACAGGGAAAATAAATTCGTAAGAGTTAAATGATTCAAGTTAGTGCCAGTATATCCCAAAACTATTTTAAAACAAAAGCCCATGCCACTGCCCTCTCTCTTTCCAGTGGCCCACTCTAACCCTGCAGAACGTATTTCTTTTTCTCTTCCTACCTTTAACTGGCCTGCACTCACTCTGCAGAGCAGTATTTCCCTACCCTTCATAAATGTAAAACTTCAATCCCGAAAGAAAGAAAGAAACAAAGAAAGAAAAAGAAACAAAGAAAGAAAAGAAAAGAAAAGTCAGGCATGGTGGTGCACACCTGTAATCCCAGCACTCTGGGAGGCTGAGGCAAGAGGATCACAAATTCAAGTCCAGGCTGGGTAATTTAGCAATTTAGCAAGACCCACTCTCAAAAGTAAAAGTTTAAAAAAAAAAAAAAAAATGGACATGTAGCTCAGTGCAAAGACCCTTGGTTCAATCTCTAGTACCACCACATTCTGCCTATTATCCCAGCACTCTGGGAGGCTGAGGCAGGATGGCAAGCTGAGCCCAGCCACGGCAACTTAACGAGACCTTGTCTCAAAATAAAAAATAAAAGGGACTGGAGAGGGGCTGGGGATTTAGCAGCAAAGCGCCTGCCTGGCAAGCACAAGGTCATGAGTTTGGTTCCCGGTACCAGAGAAAAACCAAAAAAAAAAAAAAAAAAAAAAAAAAAAAAAAAGGGACTGGAGATGTGGCTCAGGGTAAAGGTCCTGGACTCAATCCCCAGTAACGGGTGAGGGGAGGTGTTGGGGTGCGAGGGCACCAGGACGGGGTTTGGACCTATTCTAAGTATGCTTTACTTTGGAAGGTATGAACAACAGCAATATGCCGTCTTCCAGAAATGCATTCCTGTACCAACAAACCCCAAGATATCAGAATTTGTGTGAGGACACACCCTGAGCAACCATCATACTACAAACGACCGGAGAACATTCTGGAAGCATCACTAGAATGGCTTCTACGTGGGGGCGAGAAATGAAATAAAGCAGAAGCAGCAGCTTTGGGGAGGAGCAAAATGGAGGCCTTCCAATGCTTTTCTACTGAAATGATAACTGAGCGCTGCAGTTTCAAGAGTTTCAATTTTGTAGCCTGTTGTGTATCACTCTGCTTTTTTTTTTTTTTTTTTTAACTTTACAAAATACCTTGTCTACGAGTTGGCGGGAAGAGAAATTTTTGAAATGGCTAAGACTTCAGAAAACTTTGATGATGTGCATGCAATAGCTTTCTGTTTTGATGCAATTCAGCCCGATTTCTTGCACCTAATCACTCCAGGCACTGGAACTCTCCAACTTTTGCACCCAAGAGCAAGGGTGGGAAAATGCAAGGGTCTTGCTGCAGGTGCAGGGCGCACTGAGCACAGCTTTGATACAAGTGTATCTAATGTCCCCAGCACCAGGGACTTGTGGGGCGCCACGAATTCCTCTCCACTTGCTCGGCAGCTCGCAGAGGTGGCGGTTGTGTTGGGAAGACCTCGCCAAGCTGGCTGATACCGCGCTGCGCACGCCCAAGTGCTCCAGGTGCCGCAACCATGGGTTCCTGGTACCGGTCAAGGGCCACGCAGGCAAGTGTCGCTGGAAGCAGTGCCTCTGCGAGAAGTGCTACCTGATCAGCGAGCGCCAGAAGATCATGGCGGCGCAGAAGATGCTCAGGAAGCAGGCCACCGAGGACGAGCAGGAGGCGGCCGAGGGCGCTCAGGGACCCCCGCCAGCCGCCAGCATGGGCCCGGGCCTGCGCCCGCCGCCT
>NW_004955464.1:5716723-5725902 GCF_000276665.1 Chinchilla lanigera | reverse complement strand
GGTCCTCCCGGGCCGGCGGGCTCGCGCTCCCACGACGGCGGCCCAGGCCTAAGCCAGTGGGGCGGCGGTTGGGGGGGCGGTTGGCGGGAGGAGAATGTTTTCCAAAGTTACCTTGCTTGGAGACACCTTTGTTTGAGTAGGGGTTTGGGTGGGGTGACTTTTTACAAAAGGAAAAAAGGAGAGGTGGAAAGGACTGGAAGATTCTGGGGGCTTTTAACGGTTAGCAGCAGTATCTTCCTTTACTCTTTGCAAAGGAAAAAATGGCTCCCGGTAGGCGTAACAGTGGCGCCTTCTCCGGACCGCGCGGGCACGAAACTAGTACTACTGCGCATGCGCACTTCTGGCTCCTTTCCCAGAAGACCTCCCTTCTACGTGTCCGACGGCCTGCGCCTGTGCGCCTCTTCCCGCCATTTTCTTGGGTTAGAGGCTTCTGTAGAATTTACCGACGGTTGACTGTGACTGCGCATGTGCAACCCCTCCCCTGCAGTTTGAGGCTCCTCCCCTCGGCTATGTTTTGGCCAATGTGTCTGTACACCTTTCCCCACCCTTTTCCTGGGTGTAGCTTTGGTACCGCGCGCTGGAGAACCATTCGGTCTGCTGAGATGTTGCTGTTTCCTACCCTTACCTTGTGCAGCAGTATTATTACCTACATTGTGCTCTTTCGGTATTAAAGTATAATTTCAAGTTACCTGTTGATTTGAGGCTTTTATAAAAAGCAACTCCTTTTGGGTGCAGACACATATTTCCTTGGTCTTGACTCAAGGGCACAGGCTTGAGTCAGGCAGGGAGGCTGCTCACCCTTAAACTTGGACAAGTTCCTTTTTTTAGCAGTAGCGTCTCCCCTCCTTAAGCCAAGGGAATTGGTCTGGATGCTGCTGAAGGCCATTTCTACCTTCTGCGACTTACTAAGAAAACCTAGGTTACCCAAGGAACTGTCAGATGAGGCAGGTAGAACAGCCTCCATACAGGAGGTTACCTGTCCAAGGATGTGGGTGCTTTTCTTTGTTCTGTCTCTCAACAAACAGGAACTGAGCATTTACAGTGCGAGACACCAAGAGTATGAAGCAGTCAGGATGAGAGAGTCATTCTGATTGCCCTCAGGGAGTTTGATCAAAGACTCACACAAATCAGTGTGTAGAGCTCTAATAATTGGTAATTTAGTTGTGGTCTGAAGGTAGAGCTGTATGCACATACTCCTTCACTTACCATGGGGCTACCTCCTGATCAGCCCCTTGTAAATCGAAATCTCCTGAGTCAAAAATGTATTGACTACATGTAACCTACTGAACACCCTACCTTAGCAACGCAGTTCACTGTAGAGTAGCAGTTATTTCCCCTGGCCAGGCCCCAAGGACCTGTGACTTGTGGCCGCTGCCCAGAATCTCAAGGGAGTATCTTACTGCACATCATGAACCCAAGAAAAAGATCAAAAGTCAAAGTTTGGATCTACTGAATGCATAAGCTTTTGCACCATCATAAAGTTGAAAAATTATTAAATCAGCACAGATCGGGCGTTGTCTCTACTGAGGATTTAAGCAGAGTGAAGTTAGAAGAAAAAGTCCTCCATGCCTACAAAGGCCTTGAGACAGATACAAGAGCAGTGGTTGAAGGTTTAAAGACCAGTGAGGTCAAAAGCACAGTATAAAAGGTTTTATAGTTGAACACGTGTGTTTATTTTACTGTCACCCTTGCTCTTTTTCCCAGCTGTGTTTCTTTATACTAATAGTTTATCTTAGTTTGTTAAAAAGAAAGTTTTTAGTATTATCTATTTGTTTCTTTTTTGTGGGAATCTTTCTGTTTCGATTTGTGTCTCTTTTTTTGGTACCAGGAATCGAACTCAGGACCTTGTACTTGCCATACAGGCACTTGTGTCGCTGAACTATATCCCCGGCCTCAGCTGTGTTTCTAACGCTTCCCTCATTGTTTCCTCTCTCCAGGGCACCCTCTGAGCATCAGCTCAGACTCTGTGGTGGGAGCTGAGTACCTGGAGAGAGAGCCTTCCAAGCTGTACCTTGGCTACTCCACCATGTACTCCTGCTGCCAGTTCCCACTGGGCTGCCAGGATGCATCCCCAGCCATGCAGAAGGGCTACCAGCATGCCCCCTGCACTGGCTACCGAGCAGGACTGGTGAGTCCTGCCCTGACTCCTTGCCAGGTTCCTCCTATCCCTCTGGAACCCAGGTGCTGTCTGCTGCCCTTGCTGCCTTTGTGGGTGCTGGCCTAAGCCAGTTACCACCCTCCAGTGGTGTGCCTCTGGGAGTCACATGTGCAGGCAGCTCTGCATGCCTGGGCCTGGCCTGAGCGTGTGCTTTTCAGAGCTGGAGCAAAAGGCTCCGGGATCCCAGGAGTGACCTTTGCCCTTGACTTCTGCAATGCAGATACCAGAAGGCCCTTCATTCTGCTAGCACCAGAGAGGGAATAACAGTTTCCTGGAGCTGCAAAGTTCATGGCAGGGCCAAGACTAAATGGAGGTCTCCTGCCCACAGCTATAGAGGGCTGTCAGGAAGAGGTGACATTTATGCTAAGTTAGGAAGAATATGGTAAATGTCCCCAAGCACTTGTCAATTTAACCTTAGGAGATACTTGTAGAAAGAATAAGTAAAATTTAATTCTTTTATAATATTACTAACTGAGGCCAGACGTGGTAGCACACACCTATAATCCTAGCACTTGAGAGGCTGAGGCAGGAGGATCACTGTGAGTTTGAGGCCAGCTTGGGCTACAGAGTGAGTTCAAGGCCAGCCTGAACTGCATAGTGAAACCCTGTCTCAAAAAGACAAAAGAAAAAATTATTAACTAGTGCTTTCTTTAAGCCTGGAGTTTTGAACACCGGTGTATAAAAGGTAAGGTCACTTCTGCTGTGTGGAGTATGAGGCAGGTGTGACCATGTTTGTGGCCTTGGTTAGCAGCTCTCTCCAGACTAGGGTGGTTAAAAGGTTAGCTTTTGGTAATCTCTGAGGCCATCAGGACTGCAGGAGGGCAGCGGCTGGCTGACCAGGCCTGACTTAAGCCCTGTGAAGCTGGACCTGCCGGTGGGTAGGTTCAGACACAGAGCAAGTTCACAGAAACAGTGACCACCATTACCCCTTCTATCCTCAGCACAAAAGCATGACCATAGGTATCTATTAAGGTGTTTTCCAAGAGAGAAGTGAGGAGACGGGGAATTGATTACAGAGGAAGGGGATGAGGAAGAAAGACAGCAGCTTGGCATTTAAGTGCTGGAGATCATTGACCGCAGAGTGGGAGCAGGTCCATGGGGTCAGCTGAGCAGCCAGGTCAGGCCCACAGGGCACTGATCCTCACTCCAGCCCAGCAGCATCTGTTTTAGATTTTGTATATTTTTTTACTCATATATCATTTGCTATCTATTAAAAGAAAAAAATGTTTGAAAGCCATTGGTCTTGATAATTTCCAGGGTTCCTACTGACCCTTATGCGCTGTCAAGGTACATGTTTTTACCCCAGTGTAGAGTCACGAAAACGGGGTTCAGAGAAGTTAAATTTTTGTCCAAGGTCGCAAGAGTGTGAATGCAGGACTGGGACGCACATCGTACAGTAGGTTAGACCACTGTTGTCTAAACTCTGGAGCCCAGGTGCTTTCTGCAACCTCAAGGATGCCCCTCATGCAGACATGGAGCTCTTGGCTCTTGACCACCATTGGCTGCCCAGCAGGAAAGATGTGCTGCCTCTGGCCACCCCACCGCAGCCCAGGGAGAGCAGGGCATCTCCGGTCTCCACACAAAGAAGGGCTGTGCCCAAGCGGAGCCCGAGCCATGGCGCCATCTGCTTGCACAGAAGCCCACGGCCTGGTGTCCAGGCAGGGTGCTGACGGACAACCCTGCCAGCCAGCCTTTGCTGAGAGTGTGATCACAGGCAGTTTATCTGGGCTGAGCTGCACCACATCGGATGGCGCTGCCACGGAGGTGTAAACACCCAGTGGGGAGCACCTGGCTGGAGAATGAGACACATGTTTGATCCGCCCACCTGGCTAACGTTTGCCTTCTCGGCCTTGTGTGTGCGTGTAGGTGTCGGACCCAGCAGGAGACTTCCGCCCGGCCTACTATGTGCCGCCGCCGCCGCCGCCACAGCAGCAGCCGCAGCCCCTGGTCTTCCCACCAGGCTTCCTCTCTGGGCTGCACCTCCTCCCTCCACCACCACCGCCTCTGCTGCCCCCACCTTTCTCGGTGAATGCCCTGTCTGTGGGCACTGGTAAGAGCAAAGCTTCTATCCTCCAGGGAGCCAGCAAGGCCTTCCACAGGGGGCCCATGCAAAAGGGGTACGGACAGAAGGGATGCAGGGTTAGACTGCGCTGGGCCCTGGCATAAGCTTAGCCGCATGTCCTCCCCAGCCTCCATCAGCCTGCATCCGAGGGAGGCGGGAATGGGGTTCCCACTGGAGGAAACTGAGGCTTCCACAAGGTTCCTCTGGGTGTGAATGGCAGGGGAGGATTCAAGCAGGACTCTGGCTGGCTCTGAGTCCAATGCTTATTCTCCACCATATGGGCACCATGGGCAGGATGAAAGGACACTGCCTGTGAGACGTTATTCAAACCAGAGAGGCCAGGCGTCTTGGCTGGGCAGGGTCTCAACAGGGAGGAACCTGGAGTTGCAGCAGGAGGCTCTCTGGAGAGACACCAACAGGACCCCGAGAGCCTGCCTGAGTGGCTCTGCCACTGCTATGCCAGGAGGCCTGAGCTCTTGGCCTCAGTCTTCTCAGCCATAGAATGGGCCCCTCACAGGGTTACAGGGAGGGGGTCCACTGAGCTTCTGCATGTGAGAACACCTTAGGGTTTGAGAGCCCTATGGCTTTAAAGGTTACAGACTTTCTTCTTGTCTTCCTGAGCCTTCCTGCCTTATGTGTCGTTTTCACCTTGAGTTATAAGGGTCCCTCCTCATGAGAGATGGAACAGAACCTGAAGCCGTGAAAGTGTTAGTGACAGTTTGCTGTCATTTATTGCTTCACCCATCCAAGTGTGGCCAGGGCAGGAACATCTCACAGAAGGGCAGGCTGAGGGTCAGAGCGGTGGGGAACCGTGCCTACTGCCACCAGCTTGGGAGGAGGAGTGAGAGAGAGCTGACCACGGAATCTGTACCACATTTACCAGTCTCCTTGCTCAGCAAAGTAAAGGAAAATTCACTCTCCATAGAGCTGGGAAGAGTGAGAAAATCTTGTAGGAAATCTGCATCTGAGAATAGGTAACTCGCCCTCTTTCTAAATCCAGCTGCCTTCTCTGTCCTTCACAGATGACCAGGATGTGGAGGTGCCCGGTGAGCCTTGCCAGCCCTCATCTCAGGAGCAGTCTGACTAAGCCCAGCCGCCAGCCTTGCCAGCGTTGGGGGTCAGGGGTGGTGGCCATTGTTGTCTTGTCTGTGTTGTGTTTTTCAGGGAGGGAGGATGTTGAGAGGTATAAGGTGGGAGCTCATCCCCATTTTGAGATAGAAGGCAGGAGGGGTTGGAGAGGCCCTGGAGGGAGCATGGGCGAGAGGAGGCCAGGGCTCTGAGGAGTAGGGCTGGTGAAGCACACATTTGGGAATGAATTTAACCATCCTGAGTGCAGTTCAACAGACTCAGCCCCGGGGCAGTCTTTGACCGCCTCAGGCGCCTCTCAGGACAGAAGGTACCATTTATTTCAGCCTTCTGCGACCTCTGTCTGTCCCCGGTGCTGAGGCACCACTGCTCTCAGGTACAGCGGTCACCGGGGCGTTGACAGCAGGTTCTGCAGCGTCCCTGCCTTTGCCTGGCGTGCCCCTCACCCCTTTGCTGGAAGGTGTCCTGACCACCACAGCCATTTCACTTCCTTCCACTGAGTTTAAGCTATGATAGGCCTCATTTTTGGTTTAAAAATCTGTTCAAGTTTTATTATTTGATGTTTTTCTAGTTGGGAGCCCTGATGCAGTTTTCTGAGAATAGAGTGGTGTGCTGAATGGGCTGTGACCTCAGGGGTTTCTTCCCTGGGGACAGTTGACTGTTGAAATAAAATAAGCAGCAGAAATCCTGGCGGAAGGTGTGTGCTCTGTAATCCTCATGGGAGGCTGTGTTAGGCAGGAGCCTGGGCTGGGCTGGGAGAGCCTAGTACAGCGCCTGTCACCTAGGCAAGTCCTTCCCGTGCAGTAGGCCTGGTCCAGGGGACCTTTTTTTCATTACACTTAAGTTTTAGAAAGACTTTTCAGCCAGGCAACACCAGTGAATAAGGCTATTTTCCCAATGTGATGAGCGCTTCCAGGCCTGCAGGCTAACCACTGGGAGGCCCCGGCACAACACAGCCCGTGCAACAAAGCAGTGCGTCCTGCTGCAGCTGGGCCTCGGTCCCCCAGGTCTGTGGGCTAGCCTGGCCCGGTGGGGCCCGTGTCGCGACCCTCCCTGCACCTGGGCTCTTGCCGCGGTTCCTGGCCCCCCCAGGTTTGGGACCCATAAGCCTGGAGCCTTCACAAGTGGCGATGCAGCCTGCGCTCCTTGAGCCTCCGCTCTCCGCCAGCAAAAGCAGCAGCAGCATGGCGCGGAGAACCGGCGCTGCCCGCTGCTCTGAGAACTGGTACCTGCATCTTGCACAGGACGCGCTAACCCGCTGCCCGGCGCCTCCTTCACCAACTGGCCTGGCCAGGCCCTGGAGGGGGTGGAAGCAGGCGGAAAGGCTCAGGGGAAGTGCTGCTATCCTAAAGGGCTCAGGTTGGGCTCCTAGCCAGAGAATACTCTGGAAGGAGCAGGTGGTGGGGCTCTTCCGGCCGCCCACAGAGGGCGCACTGCCACGGCTGGGGCTGGGGCTGGGCCTGTTGCCTAGCAACCGGACGCCTGAGCGCCTCTAGCCACGCTGCCCGGTCCTTCACACCCCGCAACCCCGCTGGGCGTGCAGAGATGCGGGGGGCTCCCCGGGAAATCGACATTATGAGCTTCTCGCCCTGCTCTGAACCAGGAATGCCTGCCTTTGTCTTCAGACTCCACCCCCAGCAAGCCCCGCGTCCCACCTCTCTTCCCGCTTCCCTTCCCGTCTGCGCAAGGCACATGGGGACTCCGCTGCCTGGGCTCCTTCGGCTGCGCCTGCTTGTCCCCGGGCGTCTTTGCACTTAGGAAACCAGTCCTGAATCCCCACCTGGACCCGGAGGTCACAGGGCCCGCCCTGCCCTCCGTCACTTCGTGGCTGTCCCTCCCAGAAGGCTTGGAGCTTCCTGGCAGGAGTGACTAGGTCTCATTCGTCCCTGTGACCCCAGCTCCCAGGCCAGGTACTGTGGGGTGCCTATTGCTAATGAACGCGTGAACTTCAGCGCGTCCTGTCGTCTCGTGGTGCAGGGCTGAGCTGCCCTGCCTCGGCTGCTCTCTGCAGTACCCTTTGCCTTGCATCTTTGATCCTGCTGGGACCTCACGCAAGGACTGGTCTCTCTCAGTGAAAGTGCACGGTATGCAAGCACTCTGCCCCTTTCCTTCTGTCCCTGGACTCAACCAGGGTAAAAGGTTTTGTTTTTGCTTTTTTTTTTTTTTTTTTTTTTTTTAAAGGAAAGGGAAGCATAATGGATGGTGATTTTCTGAGTCATGTAGTTTTTAAGTGGTAGAGCCCCGGGCAGAACAGAAGCATGGTTGAGGGCGGGTGCCAGTTATAGTTTTTGATGCTCATTTTGTCCTAAATTGCCATCCTGAGATTTTTTGAACACAAAATGCACAATGGCACCCTAGCTTCTGGGCGCATTCTAGTACAGCACAAAGGAGAGCGGCCTTCGAGCACGAGGCCCACTCACTGACCAGCACCTCCTGAGAGAACCCTGCAGTTGGGTGTGGGCATCTGGGAAGCGCCTTCAGGGTCCCTCATGGGGTTCTCCATGAGCCCCATTGCATGAGCTGGGATGGGCAGGATGTTTTTGTGCCAAGGGTGGAACAAGGAGGAGAGGTGTCTTCTAAGGCTATGCCTCTGGGTTGTTGTCCCCTAAACTCCACTGGCGAAGCCTTCTCACCACAACTTTCCCGTTCTTTTTGGAGATTACAAAATGTGCCCGGGGCCTGGGAGAGGGGATGACTTTCTTTTCTCCTGCAGCCTGTGGACTTTCATGGCTTCTCCTGCTCCTGAGCACTGTGGTCTTGGTGGCCAGTGCATAGGCCCCTCCTACGGAGAGCTTCTTAGAGGCCCTGGAATGTGTCCTGGGTCCTCCTTGGCCAGGGCCCAGGGACTCAGGAGACCACACTCCTCCTCCTTGCCTCTTCCTAGCTGTGTGCTCTTTGGCACATCAGGCAACCTCTCCACACCCTGCTTTGCCCTTTGGTAACATTGGGCAGCGATGCGCCCATGCGACAGCTCTTGTGTGAAATACTTCTGCCCCTGCCTCTCAGTGCTAGTATGTGGTACCTGTGTCACTGGGTGGATGAAAGCAGCCTCCTCTTTGGGACAATGGCGAGAGGCTGAGTCAAGGCCTCCAGCTGTAGTAGGTCTTAACTTCTCGGTGCTCCCCAAATGCCAGGGACTTTTGGGTGCTTTCCACAAGTTCTGTGACATGTCAGTGCAGGCACCCTAATACCTCATCCTACAGAGGGCAAAACCGAGGCCTGTAGAGCTGAGTCTTCCCCTCAGCCTGGCTGGCTCAGTGGCAGAATTAGGTTAAATTCTATTTCTGCCCAATCCAGGGCCAGGTTCTTAACCACACTACTCTCCTCAGAAGGGGTGACCTATGAGTCTTGAGCCATGGCACAACCACCCCCAGCCCTTCCAGGACTTACTGAGCAGCTGAAGTCCACCCAGACAGCTGGTTTTCCATGGCTGTAGATAGGCTGACAAGGAACAAGTAGCTCAAGTATTACATAAGGAACAAAATGATCTTTAAACAATTGTTTGAAACTCTTTCATCTTGCAAATGAAAAAAGAAGCATAGTGGTGATTTTTTAAAATAATAAGTATTAATAGTGTATTAAAATTTAAGCCAAAACTCTTATTTTTAAATTTTCTTCATTCTGCTTACTTCTTAAAAAAATTTTATTGGTACATTTTATATATACATAATGATAACACTTATCATAGGGAATTCGTACCTGTACATGACATATCTTGTTTCTTCTTTTTTCCCCCATTCCCCTCCCCTCCCTTCAATCCCTCTTTCCCTCCTTATTTCACAAAAACTTTGCTTCCATTTTTCCCTTCCAGTTTCTTTCTTTCTTTCTTCTTTCTTCCTTTTTTTTTTTTTTTTTTTTTTTTTTTTTTTTTTT